>NW_009927750.1:151429-167690 GCF_000696875.1 Nestor notabilis | reverse complement strand
CTAAGGCGCAAGAGCATTGCTGTTCATAGCCGAAACCAGGCTGTTAGCACCACCACAGGCTATCAAGAAACTTTGAAGATCAAAGATCAAGCTCTGTGATGGGCTGTGAAGCTTGCTTGCTTTCCCAAGCAGGACTTCAGATTTGATGTAAACCAATGTCCGGACCTTACAGTGACCACTTTGGTTCCAAGAAGCTTGACTCAAGACAGAGGCACTGGAGTCTGGCAGTGACCGAGTGTTTTCTTTTGTTGGCTTTCTATTTCTAGGAGACTGTTGGATAGGATCCCAAGTGATATATCTGGCTTCTTTTCCAGGTTGTTTGTGTGTGTGTGAATGTGACTAGGCAGAAAGTATTCCCTCTATTATTATATGGGAGAGAAGCAAAGAAAGACCAGTTTAAAAGGGCAGTGTAAGGCAGGGTATATTTTTGTTTTAAGTCTGTACAAATCCCTGTTTGGCCAGACCTCCATAGAGCTCAACATTCTGCCCAAGTCACAGCCAAGGTTTGCAGCTGCATTCAGGGTTTCTCACTCCCTTTCTTCTCCCCTTCACTTGCAGAGAAAGGAGAACCTCTGTTGTGTCTGGAAGCATGTGACATACAGGTTGGCTGGAGCTACAATCGGCAGAGAAAAGAGAATAAGTTGCTGCTTCTAATTTCACAGGTCCTGCACAAAAGCTACCATGTGGGAAGAGTTCTTGATTGTCAGAATGACCTCCTGTTCAGGTCTTGAGGACATAGTGGGTGGTCATCCGATCTGGGAAGAGTGGATGGTGGGAAGTCCCCTCCTCTGCTTCTACAGAGGAGCATTAGTAATTTGCGGCTATGGGCCAGGCCTTCTCAAGTCAGATAAAGTCAGTGTTTTGTAAGCAGACTTGGCAGCAACAGGGAAGCAGCCTTGTGCCATCGGTTCCTTTAAGCAGGTGATTTTCCTGTCTCTTGGGATATGAATGTGCTATGAAGCAGCCTTTCATTTGCTTTAGGCTTGTGTCTGCCCCACTTCCACTGTGGCTTGCCTGCTTTTGGATTTGACTTGGTACCCAAACTTGCCACCCCTGCTCCTTGGAGGGCAATTTAGCACATAGATTTCTTAGCAGTCCTGCAGTGAGCACCTACAGTATCTTCCCAAGGTGGCCCTCTAAGACAAAGCCAAACAGTCCCATGCCCAGTCCTTGTTCCACAAAAACAAGGAGTATCACCCGAGTTTGTATAATCATACCCATCCCAAGCAGTTGTAAACATTGTTCACATGGGTATGTGACTCGGTGAGTGCCCATGGGGCTGTCTTTTACAGACCTCAAATTACCACATGAGGAGATAGCTGTGCTCAAGGACTGAGTCGTTTGCTTAATGGGCCCTACTTTTAAGTGAAGGAGGTAGAGATGGCAGTGTTAATAGGAAGGAAGATAACAACCATCCTTGTTGTGACACTGGGGATGTTAAACAAAGTCCCTTCTTCCTGAGGTGATATGCTTCTTCCAGTTTAAGGACAGAGAAAAGCACACATGAAGAGAAAAATTAAACAAAAAAAATGCATTTTTGGTTTTGCAGAACATGTAAAAAAGCTGGTAATGTGTCAAAAGCCAGGAGCCCCAGTCTTCTCTGATGTCTTCCCAAAGTGCTGAGTAACGTATTTCAGAATTGCATATTTGGGCATGTGCACATTACTGTGTGTGGCAGAAATAAAGTGCCTTCCCTTTTCTTGTTCATGTTGCATACAGACACAACTGTGTCATTCACATAAATCAGGGACAATTAGCCAGAGGGCTCAAATTCGCAGCATTTCTGATAAACCAGACACCTAAGAAATTCTGTGATGGGAAAAGGCTGCTCTCTGCAAGAACACAGTGGGTAACAGTACCCTTGTGAACGATAGCCCAAAGCCTCAGCTTTCGCCCCAGTACCTGAACATCTCACTGTCCTGAGGGAAACATCTGCGGAGCAATTATTATCTTGGAAAGAGCCATGGGAAAATAAAGCAGTCGGTAACACTTGAAAAGCGTCCCAGATTCCCACTGAAAGGCTTTGTCAGAGCTGTGAACCTTCACTTTATTTAGCTGTATGCATTTTTTTTTTCTTTTTTTTTCCGGAGTGGGTAGTAAACCAAAAAAGTATCCTGTATGTTGCTGCAGTGGGAAATCTCAGCCATGATAACATTCAGCTCAAGGTTGTTATCTAGTGGGTTGTAACCTGGGAATATGGGAATATTTCTCAATGGAAAAGCATGGCTTGTCACTTTGTGCTCTTTAGGAGCTTAACTGTTTGTATCTCGGTAAGTCCCAGCTGGATAAGACACGTAACACAGAGAGGGACAACCACTACTTCTGTGGAGAGGTTGCCATTTTCAAAGATACCAAAATCAAAGCGCAGGGCAGTGAAATAACTTAGCTAAGGTCACCCAAGAAGGCAGTGGAGGAGCTGGGAATAAAACCCAGGCTTAATGAATCCACAAAACCACACTGCTTCCCCTAAGGGCTATGGATGTATTATAATAGAGAAAGATCCAGATGTGGTTTTTAACTGTCATTCAATACTCTGTGTGATATTACTCTGCCTAAAAAAATATACAAATTTGGACTCCCTGGAGATCTGACTAGTTCAGGGAAACTTGATTAAGCCTGTTTGGCATGACATTGTTAAGCAGAACAGCACACAAGGGGATGGGGGGCAATTTTCAAACACAGGCAGTGCCTGTGGAGTTGCTGAGCTCTTTCTGTACTCAGAAGGACGCATAAGGGTTTGACAAACACAATCACTGAAAATGAAGGAGGGAGCAGAGTCAGAGCAAATAAACTGGACCACATCAGGAGGTAGGAGGACAACAGATACTTGGCAACAAATCTGTGATCAGACGTGCTGTTCCAGTGGCAGCCGATCTCCTTAGAAAGTTATTACTCTCCGGCTGTTCATCTCTGTTCCCTCCATTCTGTTTCCAACCCACCAGCTCAACTGCTTGTTAACTGCTCCAAAAAGCAAGCCAGTCTGTTCTGAGGGAGCTGGGTTTATAAGTGATTGAAGAGCTGCCTATGCTAGCCATTCAGCAGAGGTAGTAAGTGGTGGTGAGGAGACAGGGCTCCTCAGGAGTCCAGGGATGGCCAACCCACCACCCAGCTTTGTCACATCTCAGCAGCTCATCTAGCGGCAGTCAGTGAAAGGGGTGTTAGCTGGGTGAGAATATATTGCTTTGCATGTAAAACTCTTCATGCTTTGATATTAACAGTAAGCAGTGAGCGGGCCAAAACCCCATAGCCTAAAGCCATGATTTAAATTGATCTGTGTTCACATTTCTGCCTCCAGCTTTGGCCTGGGGGGATGGTGAGAATGGAAAAATTGCATCCTTTAATCAAATTTCTTTATTAAAATTGCCCCCCACACTGACAAACTGCAGGTGTTTTTCCTAAAAGGCCTGTTCTTGAAGTCAGATGATTGTGTATCATCTCTGGTTTAGCTAAGTAAAATTATGAGCTCCTTAACTTTTTGGAGCTGGTCTATGCCATTAGAAAGTTATATTTAAAGGAGTAAAAAACTGGAAACCAAACACTGTCCCTTTCTTACGTCTTCATGTTAAATAAACTTTTGTGATTTAAAGTTTAATTTCTGATTTCTGCAGCAGAACTCCTGCTTTTGAATGTTTGATCTTAGAAATGCAGATTTCATACTGGCTTAAACTAGAAGTAAGTCTTCCTTTTCCTCCTGATAGGGTAACGTGATGTCTCTGTGTGATGTTAAAAAGCCATTATCCTGTCTACATGTTAGGAGGGTAATGGAGATATCTCTGTGCCTGGATGAACAGAACCATCCTCATTGAGTCCATAGACCATGCACTAAATCTGTATCAGAAACAAAAGTCTCATCCTGCTGTGTAGTATTTGTATTCAAGTTCTAGATGAAGTGATTCCTGTAGATGCTGTGTTTTAGAAGCATTCAAGGGGTTTGGTGATGAGAAGTGCCAGTCTAACCCACTGATGAGACCTTGTGCAAGGCTCCTGGCTGTTGAGGGTCCAAAGTGGTAGAGAAAGGCTGATTTTGGGGAGAAGCAGTGCAAATTTATGGCTTTCACTCTGCAAGGTTCCAGTCCAACCCATGTAAACTAAACAAGACAGCAGCTGTCATGTATACTGATGGTAGCTCATAATCATTAGATACATGTAACAGAACAACAGTTTGATGTGAACCAAAGGTGGAAATTTGATATTGGCATTAAACCTTCCTAATGATCTAGTCATATCAACTCCTCCTTTTCAAAAATGAAAAAACCCTAAAGCTTCCTGTGTGATTATGCTTATTTAAAAAGGCCATCAGGAAGCTACAGGAGAAAATTTGTCTTTCACTTCTCTGAATATAGGGTCAGGAGTCATCTCGCCATATTCTGATTACCTAGAAAGTTGGCAGCTTACAAAACCAAAACTTGCTCTATAGCTTCTGGAGAGATGCTGACAACTCCAGGAAGTTATTTCTGCCAGTCTAACCAAGAAATCAAAATGAGAAGGGAAGATTTGTCTTCTGTAATGTCTCTTTCTCCAGCAGCTGTAGGAATTTAGATCATCAGTTTAGCACAGATGTCTAAAATTTAGGTTCATTGGGCTGAAGCCATAACCTGATGGTCATGGTACTGAGAGGGAAACTGCCTGACGAGGACAATTAAAATAAGGTCTGAAAAAAGGAAGCAGAAAGTGGCCCCAGAGAAGATAAAAAGAGATGGAAAGTTGAAGAGTTACAGACAAAAGACAGCACTTTAAAAACAAAGCCAGTTCAGAGGCTGTAACGCAACGTGTCCTTCAGTATCAGGTTAGCTGTTCAGTGCCTGGCACTTTGCACCGTGTGAAAAGATCTCAGCTGAAGATCTTTGATAATTCAGCCAGCCGCAGTGTACTCAGGGGCATTATTCCCATATGCCCAGAAGACAACTGCCAGGAGAGGGAGGTGCAGCTTTCTCACCACTGACAGACACCCTTGCTGTTCCCTGCTCCCACCGGCAGTAACTCACGACTCTGGAGACACTGCCCTTGCACTGAGAAATTCACAAACCACTACAACATGATGACAGGATGGAAGTGATGTTCTTCTCCTCGAGCCTCATGGAGGAAAAGTCTGCCAGGGTTATGGATCATGAGATGCTGGGAGTGTGTGATCTGGATTGTGTCTTGAGGACGGGACACAAAAAAGGTACAGTGGATATGGGTGATGTAAGTGTCATGCTCCAGTAGCCAGGTCTTGATGGAGAGACTGAAGCTGGAAAATTGCTGCACCTTACCTGCCATAGCCCGCATCAGTCTGATCATCTCTTTACAATCCAAAAAAATGTTTAAATTGCAATAAATGCAAGCTAGCCAGCCAGGTGTTTGCTAGCTCCTCAGCTGCTGATAATATGGCCCTTATTGCAATATTGTAATGCCTAATGCTTCTGCCCACACACATGCTTGTCTACAGTGCCCTGTAAAATCAGTTTGGGCTCAGCTCCTCTGCCTGGTGGCAATTAGCCCAACTCCCTAGGAGACAGGTGAGGGCATGCCGCATGAGTGTATTTACAGAGGGACGGAAATATTAAACCTTCCTCCTGCTTGTAAATTAAATGCACTGCTAAAGCTCTGGTCAGATGCTTACCTGACCACCCTGCCATCTCCTCTGATTTATTTCAGCAGCAGCACATGCAGACCCACACTTTGGTCATGACAGTTGCCAGTAACAAAGCAAATCTATTACTCACTCTCCTCTTTGCCCAGGAAAATAAAAACTCAAGTGTGTGGACTCCTTTGGAGGAGTTAAAGGGAGCAGCATGGTTTCATGGCATGGTGGAATGGCACATTATCTTTGCTGAGCTTGCACGTGAGCTACCATCATGAGGTTGAACAGGTTGTTTGGGATGGTGGCCAGCAAGCCCCAAAGAAGTCCCCAGCCTGATGCAGCAGGAACCCTGTGTGGCTCACAATCAGTGCTGGATTGTAGGGTGTCACATGGCCAGACATCTGTTCCTCCAATCACCGTTCTTCCTCTCCTAGCCAGCTGAATGACCGTCTGCCACCTCACTGATGGGATCTGTCCTCACTGTCCTAGCTGAGCACATGCTTGGATAGAGACTCCAGGAATGACTGCGTCCTTTTTAAAAATTGGAAATGGGACTTCTAGATTTGTAAATGAGCTTCAACCCTGCCTGTCACTCAAGTCCTGGACACGCTTCAAGATGGTATTATATTGCCAGAGTCACTTGACTTACTCTGAAAACAGAAGAGATCTGTTTTCCCTTCTTTTCTCTGCATTCCCCATTCTTCCTTCTACTGCCTTTTATGTTGCAGAAATGAGTAGGGAAGCAGATTTAGATGGTGTAAGATGTTAAGAGGAACCTTATACCACACAAGCATGGATACTGTGTCAGGGAGAAACATGTATGTCTGCATTATTTGAGACCACTTGCACAGGATGGCAACCACAGGATTGTGGGGATAAGAAAGCCTGATGTCTTGAATAGTGCAGGAAAAACAGCCAGCCTTGATCCTCATTCTGGGAAACAACAGCTGCTGCCAGGATAATTTTATCCTCTTGCTTACACAAGAGAGAAGATCTATTTTACAAACATCCCATGATCTCCTGGACCCATATATGCGGTCATTCCAGGTCAGAGTTGCATCACTGGAGTGGCAGGTCCATATTTCGATTTGCTTTTTTTCTTCTCTTCCAGCAGACTCTTCCTACCTTGAATGCTTTGAGCCTTAGGACCATATTCTTTCCTCTTCTGATTGAGCTGGTTATCACTGCCATCCTCTTCTCAGAGTCTCTCTGTAACTTGCAGGACACTAGGAAACTTTAGCTGCACCATAGACAGTGTAGTAACCCAGTTAACACAGAACAACAATCATGGAAGAAAAGAGCTGGTTTTCCTGCTTGCAAGATTCAAGGTGCTAAAGAAGGGATTCTCATGCCCTTATCAATTCTTATTCTGAAGTATTTGGCTTTTCCTGGCATTATACTTCTTACTGTCTGCTTGACTGCAAAGAAGGAGACACAAATTAATCAAAAAAAGAGAGATTTCCCAGCTCACTGTCTTTCCACAGCAATTAGCTAGCTGCCCTGCTACACCTGTGATCTGCACAGTACTTCTGATTAGCTCCCAGAAAAACTTCCCAGATGAAAGTTTCTCTAATGAAAAACACAGAGAAAAACCTTAAATTTTTTCTTTTTTTTTGGGGGGTGGGGTGGGTGGGAGGGTTAGGTGTGGCAAGAGAAGAAAAACTGAAATATTTCATTTTATAATCAGGCACTTTGTTATTTTCTCATTTGTTTGTTTGTTTGAAATAACTTTCTGGCTCCACCCCTAAGCATTTCAGAGGAGCTAAAAAATGAAAACTGCTGGCATTTCTGGAGAAGCAAATTGGTTTCAAAAGGGACAGAAAATGGCTTAAAGTTGAACAAAACTTTGTATTTCAAGAAACTAAATTTCCTTGAAAATGTCATTTCCTTCTGATTTGGCCACCACCAAAATTATTATTTTTTAATTTTTTTTAACTCTTTCCTTGAAATTTCCAATTAGTCCAACCACACATTTTGCTCTGAATTGTAATTACTGCACTGGAAGTGCTGCGTAGGCAGACAAAAGCAAGAGCCCTCCTGACTGCCTCCTGAGGCTGCCTCACAGCACTGAAGATGTTTGGGAGGGTGGCTTCCAAGACACGTTTTTATCTGGTTAACAACGGTCACTTGGCGTGTGTGCAATCAAAGTATTCCCATATTTAACACCGAGCTGTGAATGCCGACAATCAGTGGGTTAATCATTATGGAAATACTGACTGGTTCTTGAGTCAAATGTCAGGTGATGCCAAAAAACAGAGCTCCAGGACAAAGGATGGAGAAATTCAGCTCTGACTAATGTTTCAGAGAAAATGGCTGTTAAACAAAAATGTGTCTTCCAACACAACACCTGGGTCACAGCAACATCTGAACCACAAAGTCCACTCTCCTTCCCTGTGAAAAACAGCAAATGCCGTTAGTAGTGTTCAGATTTGAGCTAAGTCTGGGGTTCTCAAAGCCTTCAATGGAGGACAACTTATAGTCCTGTTAACAAACTGTCCAGGCTGCTGAGGGTTGTTTATATACAGACTAGAGAAAAAAGGCGGGGGAGAAAAGGGGGAAAAAAGGCTTCAGATTTAGCCATGAATGAACTTAGAAACTAGAAATTAGAATAGGGTTTCTAAGCAGCAGAGGGGAGGAGGTCTGGAGCATGTCAACCATTGGTATAGCATTGGTAAAGACTGGTGTCAGGTTTTAAGATGATCTGCATCAGTCAATGAATGACACAAATGGCTGTGAAGGCAGGGGCCAGGCCTCTTGATTTAGCTCTGTCTTTCTGCAGTCCTGCTTATTGAGGGCTGAAGAACCAAAAATAGAGGCAATAGTCATAGCAGCCAAACCTCATAGTCCCTCCCCGAAGTATTTAAAATACAGACTGCCATCTTCAAAGATCACTGAGGATTTCGAAGGTTTCCAGTTTTGGCAGCCCAATGTAGCAGAGAGTAAAAAGAGTATGATTTCAATCAGGATGGTCTTCTGTCAGCACCAGTGAGCTGAATACACTGCTGGCCCCTTTGGGAAGTCTTGGTTCACCCATCAACCAATGCTCACAGACGTTTGCCCTTAATCAGCCCTTCTAGTCTGGCACAGGGCAGCAGAGGGTGGAACACACTCAGTAGTATCTTCTGGAGGGTGGGAAAGGCAATTTACAGGACAAAGAAGTTCCAAATACAATTTTCCAAGCTTAATGTTGGTTGCAAATATATGAATCTTAAAAAGTAGGGAGAACAATATGTGACATATAGTCGCGGGTGTTATTTTCTGAGCCTGTGGGACAGTGTGTTTCTATTGTTCACCAGTGCTAACAATGGGATTTCCATCATCTAATTTTGACTTGGCTTCTAACTCTGGGGAAATTGAAGTTTGGGGTTTTTCTTTTCAAATCTCCGGCCATGTGAGGAGAGAGTGGCCGTTTCTTAAGGGACAATTACAAGGCACAGCTGAGATGGAGCTTGGATGTGCTACTACAGCCTGTGGAAAGAGGTTGACAGCTCTGGATTGCAGTGCATCCTCTTTGTCATAGACAGCGGTCTTGGAGAGAGACAGATCTCTGCCCCTCAGCAAAGGGGGATCCTAAATGGCCATCTAAGATTAGATGCTAAATTTTTAAATAGAGAAAGGGCAGTGCGGTGAATCCCATCTGAATAGAATATGGTCATTAACACATCATTAAAAAAGCCTTTGCATCTCCCTTTTCTCTTCAAATGCAGCTATATTTTTTTAGTACATGGCGACTTTTCAATACTCAGCCTGTTTCTCTTTTTTTCCTTCTCAGCTACTGCTGTTCCCCAGCTGGATAGGAACAAGGTGTTTGTTCTCTGTGCTGTATAAACAGTGACGCATCCTTACCTTGTCCTCCATAAGAGTGCAAAGCAAATCCTTCTTCATACTCTGACTCTTCTTTGGTGTCTCATAGAGGACTACACCTTACGGCCTCACAAGGGATAATGTCATCTGACAGAAAGGTGGGTGCCTCAACAGTTTGTGCTACTAGCCAGGAGGCACCTGAATAGGAAGACAGAAAACTAAGGTTTAACCTCAGAATAGGTCTCTGGGGAGAATGTAGAGCCCAAGGGTAGCAGGTCCATACTGGATGCAATGTTTGCAGGACAGCTGACCTGTCTTGGTAGAGTGGGAATTTAGGGGTCCAGTTTGAAGTTAGCGTCTGGGCAAACTATGGTAAGAAGTACCAAGCCAGAAATAAAGAAATTAATTGGTTAGTAGCCTTGACTATCTATCCAAACTATTGAATCACAGTGCAAAACAAGAAGGACTGTGACAGCAATAACATCCATATATATATAGCCAGTTCTACTACTAGAAAATGCTGTTATAGTGGTGTTTCTCTTCCCACCAATTCCCATTTCTCTTTGCATCCAATTTCAACTGGGTATCTTTCCTTTAGACAATATTTTCTGGGTAGAAAATCCTGTCATCCTGTCAGAACTACCATAATCTCACCAATATTAAAGAAAGAGGAGGTGCAGAGGAGGGGTCCTGCAACAGCCTAGAGAAGAGCGCACTCATGTTGCAGACGAAGATTGGAAGAGCTTGGCTTGTTAAGTTTAGTGAAATGAAGGCTGAAAAGGGTAGGACTGGCTGCCACAGATACATCAGGGACCTAAATAATGGGGAGGAAAGACAGCTATTTAATTCAAATACAATGTTGGCACAGGAACAGCTGGGTACAGGCTGCCCATGAATGCATCTAGACAATGGGAATAGACGGAAAACAGCAATACAAAAGTGAAAACAAAAAAAAAAAAAGAAACCAAGTCATTTTCAGATTATAAAGCCATAGAAATGGAACTCAGAAAGGCCTCTGGAGACCTGCTCATTCTGGGGTTTTTAACCTTTGGTGATATGACAACTGCTCCTAAAAGAGAAAAGCCAGAGACCATGTTGTCAGTGTGGCCACAATAGTTTTCACTCACAGCTTACTAAAAAGACTATCCCCTATGTATTCCTCTTTTTATGTTCTCCCTTTGGCTGTACATTTGCACATGCGAAAATGAAATATTAAAATTAGTAATTTCCAGTCATTTCACAGCCCTTCAATCTGACAGTGCTTCATGCGTAACTGGGTGTTCTACTGCAATCCTCTACTCCAAAGCTCTCTCACACGCAGCTAAAGCATCCTTCATTCTTGATACCCTCATGAAAGAGGTTGTGGGGATGTGGTTGCTGATAACAGTAGTACTCAAACTTTACAATTTTTCCTAGCACCAGGCAAGGAGTTAGGCTTGAAGCAATGTGACAACTGTAAGTGGGATGGATAGTGGCAATGATTGAAAGTTTTCACCCGGCCCCACCACCAAGCAAAAAGGACATGAGATAATGGACAGGGAGGCCAGGGAAGTTTCCCATGAGCAGTCTCACCTGACTGTTGGGGGCTGAATGGAAGACCCACACTAGCTTCCCAGGAAGGTGGCAGCTGACCCAAAGAGGTCATCAGGGTCTGTGGGCTGAGGAAATGTAGCCCCCACCTCCTTTCCCCGCCAGGCAACAGAAGGAGCAGCTAAGCTTGCCCCTGGCTCCCAGTCCTAGCCTTGCTGCTCCTTGTCCCTATAGTCCTGCCTTAGGACTGTGGCAGCAGCAGCGAGCTTCCGCATGCTGCTAGGGAGCTTTGAGCACCCCACTGGGGTGCTCTGGCTCTGTACAACCTGCCCTGTGCCTATTCTTCTACCTGCTCATCTTATCTGTTTAGTGGGCATCCTCTTCCAGAGCTGGGACTGGTTTTGGCAGTGGGTAAGAAGAGTGCCTGATAACAACTAAGTTTTCCATCCCCTTGGAGACTGGAGGTGCTACTTTCCTACAAATAAATATCAGAAGGAGATATTTTTGTCTTCACGTCTCTGCCTGTGCACAGGAACTTGTGTCACCAGTGGCTCTCCAGATTGGGGTGAGCTAACGTGTCAAGTCCTTATATTTCAAATATTCACATATGCATTCTTTCCACAGGCTGTGAAAATATCCCTGAAAAGCTCTTCTGGGGCTTAGAGCATTACTGTTCCAGTCTACACTGTCATTTAGTTCCCTGGGCAGTAGAGAAATTGGGAGTGGAGAATGCCAGATCTGGCTTTACTTTGGCCATATAAATGTATTACTGAGTAGTGAAAAGTCAGGGAAAAGCATAAATCTCACTGCTGCACTCCAGTGCTCTGGGAGTTTTTCAAGTCCCTCTGGAATCCAGAGGCAGTTTTCAGTTTGGAAGTCTAAATGTACTTTACTGACGAGGCCAAATCCAGTCTTAACACAAGGCCATGGAAGTCAGGGGAGTTTCATTAGGAATGCATTAGGAATTGCATCTCTGCTTTAGGGGCTATATATTAAGGGAGTTGCTGAGCCAGCCTGCCTTTATGAAATGTCAGAAGTAATAAAGAACAAGCCTTGTACCAGTGTGTTTTCACTCCTCACCCTGAGATTATCAGATCACTGCAGAAACCAAATCACTCCTGCAATGGTAAAAATGTTTTGTCCTGCTCTGCTGTTTGCTGCTCCAGCATATCTTGAAACTCCTGCAGATTATTGCTGTAACTTTATCACTTTCACCTCCTAATAAGCAAAGTGGTATTTTCTCCATTTCACTAAATAAGACCTTTCACAGCATAAGACAGAACTGTATGCGTTCATGACAGTGTACTGCCAGAGCCTGCTCACTTCTGCACAATGCGAGGGTCTGAATATCCCACAGAATACCCTCAACAGGCAAGTCAAAACTGTAGGTGGAAAAATGCACTGAGGATTTATATTGCTGCACCCCGTCTGCGTGTGCAGAGTGCGTGTACTTTAAAATGTGTGTATACATGATTTACTCATTCAAGGTCATACTGACAGCTCATGTGAAGCCAAAAAGGAGAATGAAAGCGACCTAACACATCCTCCTCTAAGAAAGTAGAAAGCTGGGCTGGGCAGCCTTTGGGATTTATGGGCATTTTCCCCTTCAGGCGGAGCTGCGCTGCTGGTGAACAGGTAGCAGCTGCCCCTGTGGGGCTCTGCTTCCTTGCACCAGTCCTGACAAGCTCCCAGCCCTGCAGAGGTCGGGACCTGGTGAACTGCAGCAGACATTAAGTGCTATTCAAGGCTCCTGCAAAGCTGCTGCATCTCAGACATCCCAACTATTTTAGATTTAAAATACAGCTTTGGAAGGCATGTCCCTCCTGCAACATTCTTCCCATTGCACCCATGTGCATGGGCTTGGCTTTCCAAATAGCATCTCCACTGAGGAGCTAGCTTTGTTATTAGTAAGATGGCTGTGTTTATGTAGTTTAAGTGATGTTAAAATTGAAATGAAGTTATGATTCAGCTGACTTCAAGTCTTCTCAGCTCCCTTCCTTTGCACATACAGTTTGCCCTGCACTTGTTTGCCTTGGCAGGGCCTGGTCTTAATAGTAACAATTTCATCTTCCATTTATAGGCATCTGCATGCCATGTTATTCTTTTAAAGCAGAACGCTTCTCAGAGCTGAGCAAGCAGGACATGTAAAGCCATGCATGCAAACGCAAAAACCTTTCCAGGATCTCAGCTTCTTCACATAAGGAATAGCTTTGATTCTGCCCTTTGGGAAGAGTAAGTAGAAAAGGAAAAATGTCTCGTCTCTGACTTTGGATCTTGAAAAAGAAAGGAAAACAGTCACAAGCCTGCAATGTTTTACATTCAGTGTACATTGATTGGCAGACTGCCAGGGCAAATGTAGGAAAACTGTAAACTTGTGAAGCTAGATATATCAGCAGAGATATTTTTTGCATGGAAATGTATTTATTTTTTTCTTACATATGTAGACTTCAAGACACCACTGTACCAGCACCTCTCTCTTCCAAAAGACCAAGATTGCTTTCCCACTGCGACTTGCTAGCACCTGAGAGCTGTCCTGCCCGTGGAGAATTGTCTCCTTCCTGTTAATCACTACCTAGGCCTTCTTGCAGGTTTATCCTTTGAATCAGTGCTTATGCTGGAGCTTCTGGATGATTTTTTTTTTTTTTTTAATTGACATTTAAATGAGGGTTGTAGCAAGGTTTTGACATTCTGGAAACCAAGATTTCAGGGGAATCTTTCAGCTTTGCCTGAAAGGTCCATAGAAAAAGAAAGAGACATGAAGAAGATCCTGGCTGCAGCAAGGCCAGTGGAAACTGCAACCACAGCATCACCTGGAGAGCGCAGCCTGACATGCATAATATGAGATTTGTCCTCCTGAGTTCCCTCTGCTACACCTCAGCACAAGTGGAAACATGGCCCAAAAACGATAAGCCTGGAGCTTATCATCAAACCAATAAAATAAGGTGGATGGGAAAGGATGGAGTCCTTAGTGGGAGGGTGGGGGTAGGTAGTTTTGCTTTAGCTAAAATCTAATTACCTTAGCATTGCAAGCATCCCTCCCTTTCAGCAAGCAGCCTTCCTCACCACACCATCCCCTACCCACAGGGCCCCAAACGTTGCCAGCTCCTTGGCTTAGCATTGGTTAAGATGGGTTGCCAGCATGACTTCACTGAGAGGCCCTTGACTTCAGGAGCCCCTAGTCAAGGCCTGCTCAGACAGCACCCCTGTTGTAGGATCTCAGCCTGCCTTGGGGCTATGGGTGATATTCAACAAGGCCCATCATGGGCAGTTTTCACCATGAGGGACAAACAAAGCAGCCATCACCTGCCTGATGCAGCAGGACCTCCAACTTCTGATGTCCCTGTGGCCAGTTCTGGACTCCAAACTCATGCTAATGGCACATCTGACTTGCTAAGAATCCAGAACCTCACCAAAGCGAATGTGGGCTAGTCCTTTTTCTTTTCACTCAAGAACATGGGCCAATGCTGCTCCCCTCAGCTCCTGATGTGGGCAGTAAAACCACAACAGCAAGCTGGGAGGTGACAGAGAGATGACCAGATTTTGCAGCCATGGGGAGGACAGAGAAAGTGTAATATTCTGGGTAGCAGCAGCAGTTGGATTCCATTCAGATGTGCAAGCAGAGCTCGTAATGTAGAGCTCCTTCCCCCCACTATTCGCTCTCAGTGATGTGTCCAGACTTAGCATGTCTTTCTTGCTAGGTGTCATTTAACTCCTGTGCCTGTATGTGTGTCTCTTGTATGACTGAACATGCAGGTCATGTCTCTGTCCCAAATCTGCTTCCCATTGCCAGGAACCATATTCCCTGCTGTTTCTTAGGGACTTTCTCTGAGCTGTTCAGCCATGACCCAAGCCTGAGGCATATTGGATGCCAGCTTGTGAATCTCACACTGCAAAGACTGACCACAAATGAAAACCTCCCAGTGGAAGACTGCTCTTTAGGAGTGTGTAATACTCCCTTCCCAAAATTACTGGTTACTCAGTCACTTCTGCATAAACAGGAACTTTGTCCCCAGCCCCTTTCCAAGTGCTGCAAGGCCAGCAGCTGGCGTGCTATCCTATCATCTTTAAAACAGCATCATGCCCCTAAACATCAAAATGCATATTGTGTCCTGGCTTTCCAGTAACCAGATTCACTTGCACTTTCACTGATGTTGCAGTCCCCAGAATAAAGCTGCACAAAACTGGCAAGCTGGGACTGGAGCTCTCATCTGCTCACCCCAGCAGATGATCTGCCTGACTCCAACTAGAATCTCTGTGGGGCAGAGGCAGTAAGAATTGTGCAGCGATGAAATCATATAGGGCCTGTTTTAATTAAAGATATTGTTTTCCTTACAGACTTTGCCTCCTCTTTAGTACCGCTTGCTTTAGTACCGCTTGCTGATGAACTGGCCAGGAGACAGCCTGTGTCACTGCTTCATGGACACCCAGCAGTAGGTGCCCAGCTGCTCTGCAGAGCCCTGATGGTGCTGGCATGGAGGGGTGTCCCTAATTTGATTTCCTGGAGCTGCTGCTTGCTGTGAGTCCTGAATGCAGTGCTCTTTTGTTTGCCTAAAAGCTGGGCCTGAAGACTGAGAATTGATCTCTACATCCAGGATGGGCCCTGGCTACCCTTTGCCGTGGCCTGTCAGCAGCCCTGCCTGACCCAAGCACATCTTGCAAAGCATACTCTGTCACCCCAAACAGCTGTGTCTTGCTTTTGCCATGAGACTTTTGGGCATTTGGGGATTACAAAAATACCTGATTGCAAAAATAACCAAAGTTACTTCCTGGGGATATTTGGGCCTTTCTGAGCAATTGTCAAGTTGCGCACGAGTGATTAAATGAATTTTCTGTTTCTATGGGTCTGGAATAGGGATAAACTCAGTATTCTGTTCATTTTGTCTGAGGCAAGGTATGGGGCAGGCAGGTAGGTGAGTTTATAATTCCTAATCCGGGTGCAGCTAGTAGGAGGATAGTCCTTTTACTTTCCCATGGCCCTTTACTTTCTTTCCTCCTCTTCAACCAGCACTTTTCACCTCAACTTTTCCCATCCTTCCACCATCTCTAACCTCACTTACCCACACTGTCTCCTTTGAATCTCCTGCTCCTCTCTTCTTCCACCCCCCAATGTGTTTCTGCCTTCTAGCTTTGCCTCTGGTGTGCTCTCTGGGTGTGCCAAGCCACTGTCTCCTTGTTCGTCAGCAGTCTTTGCAGCTGCTATGGCTTTCTTGGCTTTTTTGACTTTCTTTTCTTTTGGCCTTCCCCTGAACACCCAGGGGTGGCAAACCTTAGAAAGACCCCCCAGCAGGAAGGTGTTTGACCCACTGTTCCCTCAGAGGGAGAAACTCCTGTTCAGGTTCTCTTAGGAAGTTTAAGGATGCTCTG
>NW_009927750.1:101311-151398 GCF_000696875.1 Nestor notabilis | reverse complement strand
TGATGCCCATGGCACTGCCCTGGGGAAATCATTAACTACTGATCTGAACTGAGCAAGATGCTGTGAAGAAAGCATGTGAGCACAATGCTCTTCATAAAATGCCTTGCAGGGGATGACAGGAATTGCAGGGGGAAGAGAAATGGACTAGAAAGGAGATACAAACTCAGGAAGAGCTGAACATCCAGGGGAGAGAGAAATAAATTCAGTCAAATTCAGACAGAGGCCTGATCAGACCTGTCATGGAAGACTTTCGGGTTCAAGTGAGAAGCAAAGAGCTCTGTAGTACTGGATATAGTGTATCTGCAGTGGGTGGAAGGGAAGAGTTTGGAAGAACAGAAGAACAGATGAGAACAGATGACAGCACCCCCTCATTGCAAAATTGTTACAGGCTGTTCTATTTAAATGTCATTAATAGGAAGCAAACAAAAAGGTGGGTTTTGGTGCTTTTTCTGGTGGGTGGGGAGGGAGGGGTGTTATGGTGAGGAGTTCAGCTGGGTTTGAATTACCAACTTTAGCTCTGCTGCAAGTTAGAAAAAAGGATTGTTCTTATCCTTTGACAATAGGAACTGAAGCACCAGAGATGGGCATGAATTGCCCAAGGCCTGACAGTGAGTCTGTGCTCAGTGAACTGAGCAACATGGAGCTCAGAAATCCTAAGCATCAGCCTCTGATTTTGGGAAAGAAGACCTCTTTCTAGCTGGTGTGTTGTGAAAAAGAGGTAAGAAGGCAGCTTGGTTTCCGGTTGCTGCGAGGAAGAGAGAGAAAGTGGAGGCAGTTCAGAGGAAGTATGGCCAAAATGACTAGAGGGGACTGAACTAGCTTGGTTCCTGAGCTGCAAGTGAGAAAGTGAAATCTGCCCAACTTGGCTAAACGGCAGTGAAGAACTCAGCCTCACAATAAAGTTGCCATGGCTAAATGAATAACTTTAAATCTGTTGGAGAGCCACTGGCAGTCTTGATAAACCTCCAGATTGCTGCAGGGCATAAATACAAAGGCTAGAGAAGAAAATGGTTGTGGCCATGGACCAGGTCCTGGCTGAGGCTCATGGTTCTCTTTTGACTTTACCACTGTGGACAGCTGTACTGAAAATGGGTGCACTGCTCACCTGAAGCTTGATGGGTGAAGCTTTGAGGGTGGTGAGACACTGGAACAGATTGCCCAAAGAAGGGGTAAATGCTCCATCTCTGGCAGTGTTCAAGGCCAGGCTGGACAGGGCCTTGGGTGATATGGTCGAGTGTTAGATGTCCCTGTCCATGTCAGGGGGTTGGAACTGGATGATCTTAAGGTCCTTTCCAACCATAATTATTTTATGATTCCATGATTCTATGAAGCTGTACCAGAGGCTGGCCTTACTCCATCACCATTGAAGCCACAGGTAATATGAGAGCTCTTTTTCATTATCATTTCCTCTTCTTCAGGTTCTGAACTGTAATCAATACGCGTTAGCATAGTGTGTGAACCAGAAGCTTGCATGCAAATCCTTGAAGGGATAGCAAAATTCTGTTTTTGCAAAATGATACAGCAGCACTGGGTTTAAATGTTGCTGAGGCAATGGATTGTGTTGTTACAGCATAGGGCAGAGGAACAGGTTTACTCATGTTGAGTAGGTTTTTCTTTCTGATGTACCCTAGTGGGTCAACTGAGGGAATAAACTATATCACTCTGAGTTTGAATAAAAACATCTGGTCCTATGCAAGCTCTTCGTGAGTGATGCTAGCAGAGCCCCACAAGTGAGCTTCAGAGTTAACATTGTCTTGATAAACTTGGAACAGATTGCTCTACATGAAACTATTGTTTCCGGATGCGTGGAGGCTCAGGCAGATGTCACAGCATTGGTTATGCTTAAAACACATTTTCAAGGTCTTCTTCCAAACCACAAGGGCAAGGAACGTTGAAAGCAACCAAACTAAACTTCCAACATAATCACCTGACTCCAGGAGATGGGGCTCTAGACCTCAGCTGATAACAAATGAATTTGTAAATAGCAAATGCTTCTGTTCTACAGAGAATGTTTCATTCCTTCTACCTGAAATGAAACAAGCCATTTTGGTATGGCATTATTGACTTTTTATTTTTTTATTTTTTTTTTTAAATGCTCCTTTACAAAAAGGCGGGTGAAAATCAAAACAAAAAGAATCATTTGGGAACACAAAGTCAAAGTAAGTCATGTGTGAATACATTTTGTACACATTCTGTTTCCAAAAGGTAAAAGTAGAATCTTGAGAGGGGAGGGTGTATTTTTCTTTTCCCCTTGCTTTTCAAGTTGAAGTTCACAAATTGTTTCCATGATTCCTGCTATGATTCCTGCTATTGTGTCTGCAGCAAATTTCTCTCTGTGGGCCCATCAGCATGATATTCACAAAGGGAAGCCTAGATCCAGTCCCTTCTGCTGAAGTATCCCTGAGCAGGGAACGATTATGTATGTTACCTGCCACTACCTTCTCTCCTACTCAGAAACTTGCCTCTTCTCTTACAGGAAGATGTTTCTTCCTGGAATCTGGCACTGCTTTTTCAGCCACGCTGCCTTCCATCAGTGCAGGAGTATGGGGCAGAACAGGCCTTGTAAACAAGGTGGTGATGCACTTCAGAAGAAGGCTGACCTCAGAATTATTTGTATTTCCAGAGTGTCTGGTCTGATGAACTGAGCTAGCTGAAGATAGAGGGCAGACAGCAGTGTCAATGTATTCAGCTATCTTGCAAGCATCTTGCAACCTGCCTTTTCAGAGAAGAGAGAAATCAGAAAACAGCCACCACCACCAAGAGGAAAAAATACGTGTCCTGTCTTGCATCAGTGAAATTTATGGAAATAAATAGAATGGTGCTGCTCCACAGACGGTGGGTCAGCAAAGTGGGCCTTACCTGGCCTAAAATCTCCAATATTTTAATGTATTTCCTGCTTCTGTAAATTACAGCTGCCCTGTTGCATATATATGCACATAGCATTTAATGATGCATAAGAGAGACAGAGCAGTATTTATCCCCTCACTGCCAAGCTGCCTTTATCTTTGTTTTAAAGGCTTGATTCAGCCCTGAGAAATCTGCCTCTGATCTTCCTACAAATCAAACTGAAACAATCCCCAAAAAGAGGAAGCCATTCATATTTATTTTAGTTAATTGCTTGTTTGCATAATTACTCATTCCTAAATCTAACTTAAAATCAAATCTTCCCTCTCATCAATACTGCTATTGTTACAGCTTCCAGCATGTCTGTCCCAACAGCCATTTGCTGGAGCTGGGAAGGCTGCTTCGTAAAGGTGAGCTTTACTGTCTAGCTTTGAAGGTCAGTATGTCTGACCTACAAAAATCAGGTCAGTTAGTTTCCCAGAGCGCTCCAAGACCCACTTGTCTTCCAAGTCCTTCACTGTAATCCACTGTAATAAAGAAAGGGGAAGGGGAGTGATGAGGAGGATATGAAGTTGGTGAGTGTAAAACAAAGACAGTTTTTAGAGGTAAGCATCTGTTTTTTGACTTTGCCATCTCTAGCATAGGTGTATGGCAATGTGTGTCCCTTCATATTAAAACCAAACCAAAGCAGAACACGGTTTGAGTGTGGGAGAACAGCCATGTAAAAGATGTTCTTTACCATATAGCAGGAAGTGCTCAGATGAGATTAGGACCAGGGCAGGTGATTTGTCTTTATAAACCAGAGCTTTTAAAGAAGGTGAAAGAAAAGAATCCCTTGCACAGCCTCCTTAAACAAGAAGGAGTTCATTTTTTCAAAGCTAATTTCCCATAATCTCTCTCTCTGGGTTTGTTTTTTAGTTTGGTTTGGGGGTGTTTCATTTTTGGTGCCTTTTTTTTGTTGTTTTGTTCGGGGGTTTTTTTTTATTTTTTTTTTTTATTTTTTTTTTTTAAATATGTGCAAACAGGAGAAAAACATTTTAAAAACCTGCTTGGACCTTTGGGGTTTTGAAAGACCTTGTCAATGTTACAGTGCATCTCAGTGCTTCAACACTGAGATTTTTCCCTAGCTCTGACAAGGCACATGAGTCTCTGTTTTGAATGTCTAGTCTGAGTCAGTGATGAAATGGTGTGTCCTGTTAGGCAAAGATGACAGCAGAGGGCAGGGCATGCAGCCTATGAAGGTTAAAATGAAAAGGAACAAAAGGTTTGCTTAGCTGTCTTGAATATTGTGTTAGTCTTTCACCCATCCCCAGCTACTAGGTGTGGCCCTGTCTGAAATGGTGGGTTCTGCCAAAGGACCAGGTTCTGACCATGTTTATTTTGGGTTTGGCTAGTGTAAAACGTAGGGGCAGAGCTGGAAGTCCACCCTCACCCCAAGCGACCTTTGGGATACACCCTCCCTGGACCTAACTGAGCCAGACTGGCAAGAGGCAGAGTTTATGGATACACACACATCTTAAGATCTAGTTCAGGGACAGCCCAAGCTCTTCTTGTTTTCTAAACATTGCCAGATGGTGTCTTAGAAAGGCAGCAAAGTCCCCAACTTTGACAAGAAAAAGGTCAGTGTGAGCAGGACACAGTCAAGTCACTGACCTTCTGGAGCTGGCTTTCACATGAGGAGGTGGAACGTACGAAAGGATCTGAGATTTAAAATTGGTAATAGCTCTAGCTGCCCTGTTTTTGTCTACTCTGTTTTGCTCTGCTGCCTGTGCCTTTTCCTGTTGGCAATATGTTGGCCCTGGTAGCCCTAGTGGCCTCTAGCTTCCTCTCTGTCAAAGATATCTGAGCGCAAACCTGGGTGAGATGACAGGACAGTTTGCTTTGGGATGAGCTCCAATGTGTGCCTGGACTGGAAACTCGTCATGGCAAATGCATTGTCCAAACAGAAAAGGAAAGGATACTGTCTAGGGAGTTTTACAGATTAAGCCCAGATGTTGTCTCCTAAGTGGCAAAAATAGCTGGTATCTTCTAGCCTCCTAGGTGGTTTCTGCCCCCATGTTTCCCAACATCTCTTCCAAACGTGTGGGTATCCCAAGGAGGAGACAGAGCCCATGGTAGCGTAGGAGGGGGAGAAGAGAGAGGGGAACAAGCCTCCTGTCCTTGTAAGAATAATAGTTTAGTCTTTGCTCTCAGGGACACAAGCTGGCAGTTGGCTTTGTAGTAACCCACATGACAGCAGGAGTAACAGGCGTAATTAGACAGAATGGTGGTGTAAGTTCAACTCTGTCCCTAAAGCACCCAGCCTCCTCAACCCATTTTGAAACAATGTACCTTTTGTAGCCTCCATGAAGCTTTTAAAAACACAATTGATTTCTTTCTTCCGTCATAGAAATGAGCTTGCTGCTTGGATAATGAATGTTGAAATGCCTCAGGGAGGATGGAGGATGGAGGATGGAGGATGGAGGCCTGGGGCAAGGAGGGGACCAGACACCTCGCCCCCCCCAGCTTCTTCTGATGTCCTCTGCCAGACCACACCTACCTCCTGCCACCTCCCAGATAATCATTCCTTCTTGTTACTACAACTTTAAATGCTCTTCCTTTCAACCCCTGCAGCCCACAGCAGTATCCCTATTGTCCTGGTGTTGGAGGTATACATGATGTAGTCATGATTCTGCCTCTTCCAAGGCCTTGTCAGGTTATGGATGAAGCCCATCAAAGAATAGAACAAATTTTTCCCCTGCTGTCTCCTTTGCCAAAGTGTGACTTGGCTGAGAGGACTACTGTGCTGGATTTGAATGGAAATTATCTAAGTGTGTGGCTACAGCTCCCCCCGCTAGCTCCCCTTTCTAAAAAAAATTAAAAAAGAAAGAGACTGAAGTGTAATCAGATTTACTTTAATGAGTGGGGACCAAGAGAATGCATCCCGTGAAAAAGAACTTTGTGGGCAATCCAAGTCCCACACCATAAACAAAATCAAGTCATTCTGTATTAGCATAGGGGAAGATTCAACACGGGAGAAACCCTGTTTATACTGTCTCCCTATCACATCTTTCTAGCCAGCCCACTAAACTGCTTTGTACCCACTCCTTCATCACACCCCCATGTAGACAGATGTATGTGAATGTGACTTTACCAGGTAAGAGAGTTGGATGTGGAAAGGCAGTGCCAGGTGAAAAATGAACCACATTCTGAGTGCTAGGAGTTCACTTTGAGTATGGTTTCAGGTCCTTTGCCGAAATATGAGTAATTTAAAAACTACTAAGCTAGGAACTGTGGGGGTTTTATTGATTTTTATTGGTTTGACTATCTGATTTTATGCATCTTTAAGGCATTTAGCTGTGAAGTGTAATGCCAACCATTGCAGTGTTATTAATATTTTAAGTGTTTGAAGATGGCAAGTGACTGTGTAATGCTGAGTAATTGTCCTGGGTTCAGCAATACATATATATACGTGTGTGTATGTGTGTATTGTTGATAAGCTTGAAACTGGTTTATAACTCTACCAAGTTTATTCAAACCTAGCTTCTTTTTAAGGTCCCAGGGAGATTTCCAAGCAATCAAGTTTGAAGACTTGCAGTGCAGTCATGTAAATAAAACTTGAGAACAGTGTGATAAAGCAGTCTTGACAACTATTTGTATAGTTAATGGACATAGGAAAATTTCTTCAAGAAATGACTTAGTAGCTGCACATATAAGAAAAAGAGAATTACAAAAATTATATTCTCAGGTTTTTTTTCCTAGTGCTCCTGATTCTGGAACAGCCATACATGTTCTTTCCTCAAACAGGACAGTCATCATTTCTGAAAAAATAGCTCCCGTCCTGGCAAACTTTAATCCCAAACTGGTGCATTTTTCTTTTAGGACTGGCTTGAAAATATTGAAGCAGAACTTTTGGGAAGCAGTATTCTTCCCCCTGCTTATGTAAGATATGATTTTGCCACCCTAAACTTTCTGGGAAGTTTCAGGCCAGCAAGTGGATGTTCCAGAACTTGTATGGTTGTGGCAACAGAGGATTGATCACAAACTCTTTTCCAAACATAACTACTAGGTTAACTGTTGACCGGATATTACTCAGAGAGTATATTTTATTGACTAAGAATTCATTAATAGTTAACTGGTGTGCAGTCATTGAAACAATGTGCTGATTCTTCATATTGAAACCTATCTCAGACAAATACAATAAGATGCCACGGTCTGTTGCTTTCTCAGCTCAACATTGTTTAGCAATGATATCAGGGGAAAGTCTTACTCAGTTAACAGCATTCCTAGAGCACTCTGTAGGACTGAAGGAGCTACAGAAAATTCAGAATCTTCATTGAGAAACAAAAGCTAAACCTGCAAAAGAGCACAAGACCAAAAAAAAAAAAAGAATAATGGAAAATGATGATGGAGCTCCAGAGTTAAAATGTCAGTGGGGTTCCCAAGTCAGTAACATGTACCTTGAGGAAACATGTCATCAGACAAAGCACAAAGCAAAGGTCTCCTGCTATGAAAGGTTACCTCTTCCAGAAAGGATCCTTGGATACCTTTTAAATGGTTACCTGTTTATATGTTTGGTTACCTGTTTATATGACTAGTTTTTGCTCCTGCAATGTGGACCTTTTAATTTCTCAGCTTTCTTCCCTGGAAGTGTGTAGAGTTATTTGCAAACTTTCTTGCTTTGCAAGGTAGAGAGAGCATGAATTCATGTGTCTGCAGAGATTTGAAAATGCCAAGTGCTGGATGTGACTGCTACTCATGAAAGAGTTTAGTTTCTGGATGCTGATGTACCCAGAAACACATGAAAAAGTATTTATGCTAAAAAAAATAATTATCCTGTTGAATGCCAGGAGGAAAAACACTATATCTGTTGAAGGCCAGGATCATTGCCATAAGATTAAGTAGAAAGGAAAAACATATGGCAGTCATCCAGGAGAAACAGCTATCAGAAGGTAAACAGGCATAATCAACCAGGGACTCAAAAAAGTTGCCCTATCAACAAAATAAAAGATATGACCCCCTCTGAAGGCCCTGTTTCCTAAAAGCACTTTTCTAAATAGAAAACAAATAGAAATATTCAGGGCTAAGGAATAGCTTTAAGGTCACAGATGAAGCCAAGAAATAGGGTCAGCCCTGGATGAAGTTTGAGGGTGGTGGTACACTGAGCATGATGCTTTTGAAAGACCAGAATGTGCATTTCTGATCATGCCAACTCCCAAGGAGAGAAAGACTGACTCTCCCTGTCCTTTTCTGCAAGAGGTAATTGTTTTTTTCTGCCAAGATATATACGATAGTGAGGACAGTAGGACTTTCCCACCCCTGTTTCTGAGATTGCCTTTGTTAACTTTGTTGTGTTGCTATGCCACTGCTAGCTGGACTACCTGGGCATAAATTACATCTATGAGTTTTTGCTAGATGTTGTCTTAGGGTTCATCAAATTTCTTTATGCATGCAGGTACATGTTAGCACCCCTAATAATTACTACTGAAAATACTTGACTTCATTTTCTTGCACAGTGTATACTTATCTCCTATTGAGCTTATTGTCTGCAAACAGAGAAGTATTTCCTATTTATGGACTTCTACTGTTTTACCCCCCTGGTTATGGCCATCAAATTGCACCTAAGCATATATATTTTTTGGGTAGCCTTGAAAATGTAACAGGAGTGTGAATGTCAATGAGAAACCATCTTTTGCATGCAAAAATTCAACTGTCTGTCCTTGTTTTAATATAGTTGCTCCTTCTATAAAAGATCAAGTGCACTCTTCTTTCATAAGAAAACCTCCTTAACAGTAAAATACAACACACTTAAAAGAATAATAAACTGGTGATTCTAAAATAATGACTCTATGCCTAGAGCCACTCTGAAAATATGCCTAAGGACTTGCATTGCCATTTTTCACTGAAGCATAGAAACCTGTAGGTGTTATTAAACTTCTCTTATGATGGCTCTTAAGACTATAAACTGAAAAAAAACCAAACCAGAAAAACAAAAGGTGGGGTGGTAATGAGGAATAAACTCATTCCTCATTCCTCTTTATTTGGCTTAGAGGGGAAAAGGTAAAACAAGAGTTTAGCCTGTTGGACCAAGTATACAAGCAAAGTGGCTTAATGTCTTGAATCACAAAGGTTAAAAAAGCCAAGGAACCCAGATGCTAGAGTATTGCATGTGATCTCATGCCCATTTTGCAGCTGTGTGTACTGGGTATCTGTTGATGGCAAAGCACCGGCTCTTGATTTACAAGCACATTAGCAGAAAACTGACTTGCTGAACGTGGATAGAGACATTCAGTTTCACTACACAATTAATAACTGTGGGACACCTCAGTCTTAAGGACAGATCACTACAAGGTCTGGTGCAGTGTCTGCTCTGATCATTCATCTGTCCCCTTTTCACTGATAGTAGCAAATTTGCACTAATAAATTTTCACAAATTTGTACTAACAAATGAAGGAAGGATTTGTGAAGAAATTGCAGCTATATCAAGCTGCTTTACTCTTCCAAACAAGTCTCTCTCTGGATAATTTGTGGAACAGTTAAACTCTCATTTCTTTTTAATCATTCTTCTTTTTTGGAACAGATGATAGGTAGACTGATGTATTGGTAGACCTTCTTCAGCATATTGGGGTGGCTATGTTGAACTTGAGGTGCTGCAGTATAGTTCTGTGAATGTTCACGTGCTGTGGGACCTACTATTAGGCTGGGCACAATGCAGTATTGTACACATAATTATAAAAAATTGCACCTTATGTTGGCTGCATTATTGAAAATAATAACCTGTATCAATCAGCCCATGTCTTTGACCCACATTTAATAAAAAGATATATCCATTAAGCCACAGTGCTTTTCTGATTTTCTGGCTATGAGAGGTCTCTATCTACAGTTGTTATAAAGTCATTGTTATGGTATCCATATCCTGGTGTAGGACTTTAGATTGTAACAAACTATGCCTCCTACATCTTTTACTTTAAATACCAGATGCTTTTGGCTCTTTGAGAATGTTGGGCTTGTTTTTAGTACTTATGATATTTCCGGGCCAGATTGAGACCTATGTCTAAGATGGATAATGTTTTACTACCCAGACCAGTGTAACTGCATTATATTTGTATTCTGCATATAGAGGCAAAAAAATGTGACTAACATAATGGAAGCTGCTTGTGGGGCTCAAGTTTTTGAGGTGGTGCAGGCCTGGGAACAGCTCCAGCTCTAAACTGCATCCTTCTGCCTACCTAGCTCCAGAGCTGTCATCCAAATTTTATTTTTTTTTTTGCTGTAGACTCTGCCCAAACATCCTTTTGGAAGTGACACATCCTGATGCTGAAAGACCTTCCCAGGGAAGTTTCAGCAGGGAGGAAATGGGAGAATATAACATCTCATAAACTCCCTATGACTCCAGAACAAGGCCTAAAGGCTATCATTACTGAGATGCATACTGCTAGCGTCATTTCCAAAAGAAGCTCTCAATTTATTGTGTGTTGGGAGTTTCTAGGGTCAGCTCCATCCTGCTATGTGGTATAACAATGTGTCAGTTGCACAATAGGAGTAACCTCACAGTATTCATATGTCACTTCAACAAGAGAACAGAAAAAAATACTCTTGTAGTTACAGGGTGGTTTGTTTTTTCTGACATTTAATTCTTACGTGTCAGGCATCAATGCTTTAATGGGAGAGATTTTTGGACTGAAAATGAAATAATTAATAGAAACCAATTATGCATCTGTGTTTCTTATCCTTAACAAACTTCCCCGTTTCTTTCTTTTTTTGTCTTTCACTGTCATGTCATGTCAGATCTCATTGTAAGGGATGGGCCTCATTGAAGGCAGCATTATATGGGTAGGCTCCGGACTACTGAGCTTCAGCCATGTTCTGGAGATTAGAGACCTCAGTTTCACTGTCTTCACCCTCACCCTAACACAGTAAAAACCCTGAAATGAAAGCCCAGAGATAATTTTTTTAGCCTTGAGTCAAAGTTCATGGACCCCGAGATGGAAGAAAATGCTCTTCTTTCACAGTCAAAGACCAATTGTGAAGCAATTTCTACTGTGATGGAAAACCAAATGGCCAAATATGGCTATTTCTATGTATGGCAAAAGGAACTCTCTTGCATCACACATACCCAATAGTGTTTGACCTCTAAGGAAAGGCCAGATACGTGTCCACTCACTATCATAGAGAGCAAGACCACCCATCAGAGAAGCAGGCACCTCTGCCATCCCATTACAGACATCTTGAAAGCAGAAATGGCAAAACACGGGCAATTTCGGAAGCAACACAACAGGCAACGGAGTCAAAAACACAGAGTCAGAAGCAGGAAGCAAGGAAAGAGACAAGGGCTAAAGAGAAAAAGGATGAAAGGTATGGTCTTTTGAACTAAGTAATGGAAAGGCTGTCATAGGATGAGGCTTTCTGAACAATCCAGGTGGAACTACAATGATGCAGGGACTACCTGGTGACCGGACATCGAAACCTTTTTCTTACTTAAGGATTAAGCATCTTTGAGGGAAGATGGGTTTAAGATCTTGGCTATGGAGCCAACATGAAAGTTGGAATGGATACATTGGCTACAACCACAGGGGCATTCATGCCATTTGAGGTGGCTGCAGGATTGCAGGCTGTCATATATAAATACTTCATGATACCTACTCAGTATGGGGTAGGAAATTTGGGGAAATAAGAAATAGTACAGCCCCTAGTCACTAGCTGCCAGCTCATGGCAGGTGGTTAGCATAAAAAAAACCTCTGACTGCACAGGAGCAATCAGGAGACATTCACGTGTACTCCTGCAATTATATAGCATAACTGGTGATGAAGCAGATGTTTATAGGGCCTGGTAGGTATTTGGCTGGATTTGTAGACAGGTATTTAAGGTATACTAGGACAGATCAAATGGACCATTTTCTGAAAATGCAGGTGTCTCTGTTGCTTAAAGCAGCAATCTTGATTACCCGATTAAACTTTTAGATTATCATATTTAGGCAAACAGAAACCCATAGTGACACCTTCCTCTAAGTACCACTATGTTTCTAGTTCCAGAGGTACTTGGGAGCATTCTGTAAAATTAAATGAAATACCGTGAAATTAACAGGTGCCATGAGCAGACTGGACAATTAACTGCTGCCATTAATGCCCTTAGCAGCTCTTTGACTAAGGAGAGTCTTACTCATCCTTGCTTCTCTACCTTCTCTTCTACAGGAGGCAAGAAGAATGCTTCCCGGAGAATAGTGTTGTAATGAGACCCTAGCTGCCTTATTTGCCATGCATTGCAGTGTAGAAACAAGCTTCCACAAATGCATTACAAAATACCTCTGCTTTCTTTGATGATCCTGGCATAAGAGCAACCTGACATAACTGACTTGCAAATAAACAGAACTGAATGCATTCTGTTTTCTGTTTTTTTGGGTTTTTTTGTGTTTTCTCTAGTATGTGATCTCAGAGACCTTCTTGTTGGTGCACATAAAGATGTTCTGGATTATCCAGGATTGGGAGGATTTGCCAAAACAGGGGAAACAAATAGTTAAGGCTTATCTTAGAGTAGTGGTTGGTTCAACCTTAGTCTAAGAACAAAACTGCCTCCTAAGTTGCTGGAAATGTTTAGCTGTCATCTGTTGCTCAGATGATTATTTGCATAGTATAAATGTCTGAGACACATTCCTACTTTAATTGTCCTTATCCAGGAAAGGCCATCTTTTGCTACCAGAGAATGGCTCTCAAGTTCATGCAACAACATATGACTGGATCAGGCTAGTGATAGGTTGGAGTAGACTAGATATACTGGAGCAAGACAGTGATTTACCTTCTGGGTAAATGGAAACCATGGCTGGGGGAGGCAGGATGCCAGAATGAGGTGGCGGATCTGACCACACAAAATCAAGTCAGAATCTAAATTTCTTCCTCTAATCAGGCCTTTCCCATACGGAGCAGGGGATGCCCAAGCAGACATTGTCCTCTCAATTTCACATGAACTTCCACTAGAAGTCCTTTAGCTCTCTGAGGAATACAGTCTGGGGTCTTGTGAATTAATGAGGTTACTGCAGCAGGTCAATCAAACCAGGCATTTCCAAATCCTCCTGATCACATGGAATGAACCTAATAAAACACTAGTTTAAATAAGAAAGAACAGCAATGGGGTAGTCATGAGTAAATATGTTCCACATCACTTCCTGTTGTAACCTGTGATCTATCAACCTCAAGAGATTCAGTAATTGACTCATAATCTGCAGGAGAGCAGGACTGTGGACCCAGATGCGTGAGACAACACACCAGCTCTGAGCCCTTTCTTTTCATCCTTGGCCAGTGAGATACATGTAAACACAGGTCTCCAAGGAGTGGAAAGGCAAGGATGTGGCCTAGGTTAGTGAACATGCCACACCAAGCAGCATGCCTTGGCACAGATCTGCAAGCTGTTGCTCCCAGTTGCCTGTGGGGCTTCTCTGATGATGCAGGAGAGGGATATGCTGGGTGAGTAAGGAAAGACATTGTGCCCACAACAACTTACTCAAAGCACATTTTGTCCAGAAAGTGACACTACGGCCCATGTTCTTCCAAACAATTGCAACAGGAAAGCCCTGCCCATCATCTCTTACTCTATTTCCTCTTCCTTCCCTCTCCCTGGATTGGGCACCACTGACCCAGAGCAGTGGGGACCTGGTGGTGCGGATATCCTGTCAGGAGAGTCCATGTTACACCCCACTGAGGTCACAGGGAGACCTCAGTAACTCCACAAAACTTTTGCACCTCTGGTGGAGCCCCTGAAGGTCAGGTAGGGTCAGAGCACAGATGAGACTCCTATCCTATTCCTGTTCAAACACCCAGTGTGTGACTTTGATAGTTTTTAGTGTCAATCTTTTGGCTACTCCCTCCTTGTCTGTGTATATCTATGTATGTATGTAGGGAGGGAGTCATAATGGTGCTTTTTGGAATTACTCAGTTTCTTGCCTTGTTTTTTTCACTTTTCATAGCATTATTACTCCATTAATATTCCTGGAAGCCAAGCCAAGCCTTACTCCAATGGGGTCTCATGATTAAAGACTAAATACTGCAGAGGAGATGACAGTCCTCACATGTGCCAATGAGTCAGTGAATTCCTTTGTGAAGCCTAAGTCCAACCAGATGTTGACCTCAGCTCTGATGCTATGTTCTTGCCCTATTTTCCTCTAGTATTGCTGGGTCTACTTAAGATGGGTATGATGTGACCATCAGTGAGGAAAGACAGGCTCTCTAGGAGGGTAAAATGCTTTGCTTCTTTCTACAATAGGATTGTGAAGCTCTTTCCACTGCTGTAATTCTTGGCCCATTGCCTTACAAATATTATTGTTCTTTTGATACTATTTGCGTTGCACAGGCGTAAATGTCTAAAGGCAACCTAAGTATGAGACAGTCACTTTGTATGGGTCTTATTTGGATTTTCAGGCTGCTTCTACAAAGAGCTACATGGGACTATACTGGTAGGTAGGTAGTACAGAAAAGCAAGGAACTATCTGAATGTGGCTGATACAAATGTTCTGTTTGTGCAGTCTAAACACAGTATTTTCTTTAAATACAAAGGGAGGAAATAGTGTTTTGCCTAGCAAGGTTCTCCCACCACTTTTGCAACTTCTTTGCTTTTCTTCATAAGCCATTTCTTAGAAACTGGACTCTGAATCACACTTTTTAACAGCTGCTGGCCTAGATCTTTTCTTGCTGTGAATCAGGGCAACTCCATCATCTTCCACTGCAAGCTGCATTGCAGCAAGCCAGGAAGTGTACTGCTCTTGGAGGGCACGCATGATAAAAGATCAGAGGTAGGCATATAACCCTGCCTGCTGCACAGGTTTTAGTGAAGCTTCAACAGAGGAAATGAGGGGAGAGCCAAGTGAATCATGTTCTAGTCTCTTCCTTTGCCTTCTCCACCCCTCTGGGTGACACAAGCCCCCTCTTCATGAAGCAGATTAGCAGCCCTGGATATTTTTCCAGGACTTCACTTTAACCAGACTTGTGGAATCTGACCTTTGGAAACATTTACTCTGTCTGTTACCCTCCCAGATCTGCGACATTTTCTTAAAAGTGGTCCTCTGCTTTCTTGTGTTGGGATTTAGCCTGGGGATGCAGAGGCTACGAATGGGGATTCCCTCATCTCAGCCTGTCCAGTTATGTCCAGTGAAACAGAGTTTGTTGTTTCCTGCTAAGATACAACTGGTCAGCTTGTGAGGGAGGTTTTAGCAGTGGGAGCAAAGTGAGCAGAGCAGTGCAGTCCTACACCTTTGGCAGTGTTTAATTTGAATCCCCATATTCCTTTTGTACTGGTATTTGCCTGTTGTTAGTTAGGGCGTTAGGCATGTAGTTACAAATGCTTAAAACCTGGTTGCCCATGCACACATGAAGCTTAGGACTGCTGCTCTTCTTCCTGAGCTCCTGACCACTTTTCCAGGTCCTGATGGCTTTCATTCCCTGCTCCCAGCATTTGCACTTCTGTGCTTGCACCATTACACTGCTTCCCAGAGCTTCAGCAGCAGCAGCATAGCCTGTTCTGGACATGCAGCTTTCTGGTCTTGGCAGTGGCTTTGGTCCCTTCCCCAAACTGCCCCAAATACAGCCGTTTAAACAGGTGAAAGGTAGGAGAAGTGCCAAGGGCAGGGACAGGTAGAAAAACAATGGCAAGTGTGAACTAGATGCAAAACCAGGATTCAAGTCTCTAGAGCCTCTGTGCAGACTCTCGTCTACTTGGTTGTACTGAATTCGTAAGAAGGCAGCTGTCAATAGGTTGGAGTACCAGTGACTTGAAATCTATGATACAGTTAACATAAACCGGCATGTCTCTGTTTAGTTTCCTCTATAAAACGCTCTTTCTATTTCTACTCTTCTCTCCCTCTCCCTCCCCCTCCTTTTTTGGTTTTTTTTTTTGGTTTTTTTTTTGGGTTTTTTTTTGTTGTTTTTGTTTTTTTTTTTTGTTTCATGATCTCTGCCGAAATACATTGATTTACTTTCAACAAGTCATGCCAGGATCAGAAAAGCTATATCCAAATTTATGGTCAAATTTTCAAACAGAGTCACTTCCTGCTATTTTGCCTGCCTCATGAGTCAGAACAGTATATTTCTGCATACTGCCAGACATGAGCAATTCTTATTTAGAGATGAAGCCATTACAAACCAGAGCCAGTATGCCTTTCAAAGGCCAAATCTATTAGTTCTAACTCAGAATTTTAACTGTAATGATGCAGACACTTGTTTTCTCATGGCCTGTACATTACAGTTCTCATGATGCTCTTGGCTGCATTTCAGAGATGCAGAAAGAGTAACAGAGGCTACTATGCAGTGCTTTTCAGAGGTGTTGTTGGGATGAGTTTGAATTATTTGTTTATGAGCTTAGTTTCTACTGAGCTGCTCCAGAGCTGGTAGCAATTTTCATTATGTGCCAGCTAGCTGTACAGCATCCTGCAAAGGGGATCTGCTCTGTCTCATGACAGAAAGTAGCACAGGTATGAAAGGAACTCCAGATACTTAAAAAGGCAGCACTCAAATAGACTTTGTCCCCACTTCTCAACATCCCACCTTGACAGCATTGGTTTGAGAATCAGCAGCTTCTATGCACTAAGCCAGCCCTGGCTGGCTTAGCGATTCATGGATACAAGGCAGGAGGGAAGGCTTTTTCTTTCAGCCAACTCTCTGGCTGTTTATTTTCAATCTCAAAGGCCCATATCATATCTGGAGCTTGCCCAGTCGTGGGTTTTGGTTTTGGATTCACAGTGTGTGAGTCTAAGCAGCGTTATTTTACCATCTCGGATTTCCAGTAGTGGACTGTGGCATTCAAAATCAAAATAAACAAACAAACAAAGAAAATTCTCATCCTTCCTGTAAAGGGCCATTTCCTCTTAGGGTACAAGAAAAAAACAAAAAAGACAGAAATTCAGCATTAACATAGGAAAAAATCCTCAGGGACAGGCATTACAGTAGCCTGAGCTTCTAGGTGAGTATGAAGTAAATGCAGCCTTGCAGACACATATGGTAAGATGCTGAGTTCCTCATTCAGTGAAAGCCCTGAAGTCCTCTGGGACAGTAAGCTCCAGTTTCCTCACTGGAAGAAAATACATTAAGGGACACTCACAATTTACAGTATTCAGTGCAAGTGCCAGATCAAACTGTGGCATCCTGTGTAATCCTTGCTGATAGGCAAAGCAAAGAGCTACCTGGAGGACCTCCAAAGCACTGGATAAGAGGCATCCTCTCAAACAAAGGTCAGCCAAGGTTGAGGGAAGGTCCCAAATCCATGCCAGGTGGTAAGACAGGAAGGAAGAAAATAGCTTTCTCTAGAGGTCCTTCTGAAGCAAGGATAGAGGGATGGGTTAGAATAGGAGAGAAACCCAGCCTGGCTATACTCTTTTCTCAAGTAAAGCAAGAAGTAGCCCTCTCACCATCTTTTACTTAGGCTGTTTTCTGAAGGCTTCCAAGTGTTTCTGCATCTTTTTCCTTGCTGTTCCCTGTCTAGGAATAATGATCCACATTCTCAGGGAAAGTTTTGTACAGTTTTGGGTGTTATCAGCCCCTGACAACAGGCTGCCTCTGTGCCTTTGGATTTTCCCAATGACATAATCTTTCAAAGCTGAACCTCTGATGGTTTTGGGCCTGATCTTAGAATTACTGACTGTACCTTGCAGTGATCCATCCACAACTAAGGGTTGGGTTTCTTGGCCTCTTAAGAATCAGGGTGTGTTTTGGTTGCTCCTCACTGACTCAGTTTGCCCCCAGGAGGGCCTTTTGTCCATGCTCTGATCAGTTTTTTTCTATCCTAGACATACTGAAATGTCTTTTACACCCAATAGCTGTCATCGAGTGGAGAGAATTGAGGATATCATAGCAGGCTTTGACTTGGAAAAGTTTAGTTGTAGGTGCTTATGTATTTTCCAAAACAGGTACGGCTCTGTGTTGTCATGGTGATGGAGCCCTTCTTAATTCTCCTCAGCAACAGAAAATAGGGAACATAGAAGCCATAGAAAGGAAGCATGGATCCTGTATCCTGGGTATGGCATAGACGTCTTCATGACCCATTTGTTCAAGAAGGAAAAGCATAATTAAAGTATAACTGCTCAAGGAGAAAAAGCTTAATTAAAAAATTGCTAGTCACTGCCATAAAAAAGCAGAATTTAAATTCATTTTAAAATAAATAAATTATTTGTAATCAATAGAACAAACACAAATAATCCTATGTGGTTGGTTGGGGATTTGTGTGTGTGGGTCATTTCTCACCTGTGTTCTTGTTTCTAAGCAAGAAAGGAGGACCTGTCTCTTCTTTACCAAACATGTGTTCAGTAATCAGTGAATTTTAACCCAAAACCCCAAACAAATGAAAAAATCCACCTGCTTTGCAGGCAGCTGGGAGCCTGAGCCTATTTTAATTTTTTTCCTACACCCTGACATTGGCTGGCTTCAAAAAACTTGTCCAGCATTGCACAGTTACAGGATGTAATATATCCTGAATTTGTGTTTTGATGGGAGACAAAAGCTCTATGTCTTTCTTTTGGGGAATTCACCTGTATTCCTGCCAGCTTATCATCTCCTTAATGTTGCCAAGTCATAAGTGATTAATTGCCATGAGGCAGACTAGCAAAAATCACAAGATTTGACAGAAAAAGAAACGAAGTTTTTGAAATGAGCCTATTCAAGATACATTTTCTTGCACTTTAAATAATTTTTATTCACATCATCGAGCTTTTGACAAAAATCCTGATGTCTGTGTGCACGCCAGATTTATAGAGAAAAGAAAGAAAACCAAGATTATCTAGTAACACTGAGAAGTCAAGGAGCTGAGGTTTGAAGGAAAACACTAGCTATCACAGGAATCGAAAATCTGCTGGTCCTTTAATGCAGAAATGCCTAAACTGTGGGCCACAGCTGATGTCAAAGGCCACATCACCTGGTTCATGTTTTCAGCTGAGACTGAGATAAGAAGGTCTGATGACCCCTGAGAAATTTTAGGAGCTGACATTTACTAGTGGTCCCAGATCACTCATTGCTACAAGTTAGGAGCAGAATATTGGACTAGATGGACCAGTACCATGACTTTGGCATGACACCTCCTTTCCTGCAATGACACAGTCTGAGTTCATTGTCAAACTAAAGCAGGGAGAAGCTAGAGAGGAGATGGATGGGCAGAAGGGTTTGCTTGGTCCTGTGCAAAGTTATATTAGCTCCTTTGTAAAAATATTCCTCAGAAGATAATTTATCTGCCAGGTTTCAGCCTGGGATTAAATATGTACAGCCACATAACCCCCTGCCCTGTACCCAAAAATGGAGAGGTACTATGAAAAGGCCAATTCAGGTTTATCTAGGTCATGAAAATAGGTTGGGGGCTGCCTGTGTTTTTACTATAAGGTTGCAGCTGCAACCTGGGAAGGAGGCAGGTGGGAAGGAAAAAGAATGGAAAAAAGCTAAAGCAGAGAGCAAAGGGAGTGAGAGAATGGGAGAAGGATGGAGAAAAGTGAAGCCTTTCAGCCCATCACCAGCAGTGACACCTGCACACTTCCTTGTATTTCAGTGGCTTGTCTCGCTGCCATGGCTTTGGGAACAGCAGCTTGTTTACAGGAAGCAAGCTGGCTGTGCTTCCCATAGACTCCCTGGGCTGGGATGGAGGCGAAAGCTGACTCTTTCTACTGCCGAGAAAGCCCCAGCTTGCTTGGGTGTGTGAGCACTGCAACTCACTTCTTCCCATCCCTGGCTCCTTCCCTTGGCACTGGCCCTTCCTGAGCCTGTCCCTGCAGCTACTAACCTACCTCCTGAAGCTTAAAGAGGAACTTGTGGGCCAGCTTCTGGCCCAGTCCTTACTGTGGCTGTTGCTGGACTTGTATGCAGCAGCATGTGTTGGATGGAACTCCTGATGAGCAGAGGGCGCCAAACCACATGAATCTGGGGTTTGGCAAAGACCAACTGCTTCCAGCTGGAGAGGCAGGGAACACCGGGGGCAGCAGTCCCAGCACAGTGGGTTCATCACTGGCAAGGAGGGGCTGGTTCTGGAAAAAGGAAAATGTCCCAGTTAATCGTCACCCACCCACTGCTAGCTGGGAGGTACTCTTGTAGTGTCTGACTCTCAGCAAGGAATAGCTGAGGTCAAGAACAGCAAGAGCTGTTCCCCAGTGAGTGAAAGGCCACTGGTCAAACCCAGCTACATGTTCTCCGCTACCCACAAGCCCATGGGGCTGCTGCCAAGAGTCTGTAGTCAATAAGCTTAACATCGAAATGATGTTTATTCAGTGCATGTCTAATGACAGTAATATGTGGATCCAGATACATTCTATGATTCTATGTCTCTGCTCATTGCAGGCGGGGTTGACTAGATGACCTTTGAAGGTCCTTTCCAATTGAAACCATTCTATGATTCTTTGATTCTATTATTCTATCTATGTGACTGTGTGAAAGGTGTGGGACACTGACAGGAGAAAAAGACTCTTTGGGATGACCATCTATGGTTGCTTTTTGCAAAGCTTACCATACCTCCAGTTATTTCCAAGAGTTTCACTTTTAATCATGAGCAAAAAGCATTGAAAGAACATTTGATTTACTTAATAATACACAAAATGTTGAGTTTCCCCCTTCCCAAATGTAAAGAATGACAAAAAGAGATAAAAAACTTCTCAGGTATTGCAGAATTATATCCCACAGGCAAGAGAAGAAGTACAGGAGAAGGATGTTGTTTTCCAAAAGCTGTTGTCATATTCCTTATTTATGTCTCTCAAATATAGTTTGGAAACATCTTTCTGAGGAAATGCAGTATGAAGAAAACTTTGAGGTGAGAATTCATATATATGAAGAAAATTAATTCTATAGGAATTTAGCTTCAGTAGGGACCGATCCAAACTGACGTAGGAAACCAGATACCTGCCTGGGGTTTCTGGGACACATCTGCTTCAGCTGCCTTTAGATGAAGTCTCCAGAGCAGAGATATCTCTGTGATAACTGCAACAACACTAGTAATAGACAATAATTAGCTAGCTGAAAGTTTGTGCAGCAGGCTGTAGAACTTCTCTACAAGTTTTGATCTCCCTTCATAGGTTTACCCGTGATGGGAAAAAGTGCAAAACAAAAGTCATGAGATAAAGGAGTGGGGACCACATCACTAGAGCCAGGCACTAGCAACTTGCTGTGGGATTGCATTTGTGCATTGAACCGTACAGGTTGCAGATGCCTGCCAATGTCTGTCTCTGCTTCCCCTCTACCTCCACTTCACAAAAAAAGGTCTATAGTACCCTCTTTCATTATACAGCCTTTAAAAATCACCCAGAATACACCATAGCTGCAGACCCAATCCATCCTTCCCTTGGGAAAGTGCTAGATAAGCTGTATGTAACCCTGGCAAGATACATTGTAGTACACTCTCCTAACTCTGACCTCTCATATATCCTTTTATTACACTGAAGAAAAACAGACTCATAAAATTCAACTCATTAAATGCCCAAGCATTGTGAGACACTACTGCTAAGCCTCTGCTGTTAAGGCTTTCAAATTTCACATGGTATTAAAAATTTTACTGGACACTTGGTCCTCTTTAAGTTTGCAAAACAGCCTTTTGGGTCCCAATCTTATAAACCATCAGTGAAAGTGAACCAAAGAAACTCAGAATTTATTGTAATCCACGTTACTAGGAGCTGTGCTTTAACACTTCAAGACTTGGCCCAAAGGTAAAGAAGCAGTAGCTTTTACAGACTTTTTTTCCAGCTGAGAGGGAGGCCGACAAGATACAGAACTAAATAACCCAAAGAATGCCACCCCAAAATGCACTGGATCCCATGGAGAATTTGAGGCAGATTGCTTAGAAACCTCCTGTCATTGTATTTCCTTAAAGGGCAGATCAGGAAAAGTGAGGGAAAGGTCTTTCTAATTTGGTCCCAAGGATGCAAATTTGAGGCAGTTTAGTAATATCAAAAAAGGAAGCATTTTTCTCTACTATTCTGAAAGGGTGGAGGCAGCCACTACAAATTCTCTTTCCACACAGCAGAATCCATGTTGGGTATCACAGATTTCTCTACATTTCATACAGTCTGTAGCTTTTCTGAAAAGTCTGTTCAAAAGCCTTATTTGTACAAACAAGAAAATCCACTGTCAGTCTCCAGCTGAGAGAGGAATTTCGGAAAAAGATGCAACATGTCAATGTCATCATGTCATCAGAAAACTCATCATCTGTTTGTTTCCCTTCATCAGCTGGTTTCAAGACTCCTGTACTTGATCTGTGCGTGCAAGAAAATGATAAAAATGGTTACCAGCCATTTGTGAGGGACTTGACCCAGGTGAGAGTGAGACGTGAAAAGCGTATTGAAAGCCATCATTAGAAACCTTCAGGGAAGGATATATGACCTATCCACTAGCTCTTACATGCAGAATTTTGTAATCATAGGTAGGGTTATTCCAGAAAGTTAACAAGAAGAATTGGTTGGACATGGGCAAAAAGGGGGTATTGAAAGGATAATAATTTTTGAATCAGTACCACGTGGTGAAGATCTGAAATCTATGCAAGGTGACTGTGTGTGGACTCCTTCTTTGTTAGGTTGTCCTACTTGAAAAGTGGGGCCTTACTTGCTGACTTGTTTCAAAACAGCTATTGAGCAGCTTGATGCACCAAATGTCATGAAATCCCCCGAGAGTGGGTGCAGAAAGACTGCTGAGAAATAAGTGCCCAAGGCTTTAAAGGTGTCTCAGCTCACCAGCCGTTAGCTCCTATTCACAATAGAGGCTTTACAACAGAACATACACATAATATCATGGGTCCCAGGTGTGGTCCTGGGTTGATTTGGGATGAACCTGAGGTGCTAATGCTGTTCATCTGAGCAGGTGGAGCCAGGCCATGATGTAAATGATGATGTGCATGCATCCAATTGTTCAAGCTTGTGGCATAAGACCAGTAAGGCAATAAAGTACTATCGAGATCTTACTTATAATCTTGAGAAAATTGGCATAAGTCAAAAATCTGTCTGTACAAGCCATTTATATTCTGTCTTGTACATACCTAATGGAACTATGACTCTGAAATAAACAAAACCTTAAATCATCCTGTTTTAAAAAATATTTATTGCATCATGTTGCTGAACAAAACAGAAAGTGCAATTTTTTAGTGCCAAATGTCCAAAGTGCTCATGTCCAAAGAGTTCAGGGCTGCTTATTTAATTAGGTTGTTGATTTTTATTAGTTGGTTAAACATGTTTAATGTGATCCAAAAGACATAATGCTTAATGCAGTCCCTGACCTCAGTTTCTAGTTCAAAAATTGGACAGCAAATGACAAGGAGCTCAGAGAAGTTCAGAAGTTAAGCCTGCCTTAGGAGTGGAAGGATTTATGCTGTAGCCTTGTATTTCATTGTCTGTGTTGGGCTGGGCTGGGAGTTTGTCACTGGTTTTGCTGGTACTAGGAGGTTTGTGCCAATGCCACAGAAAAGTACCAGGAAGATTTTGATAGGGAAATGTATGGGAGCTTGCCACTCTGGGGCAAAGAAATTGATATGTGGTTGTAGAGCAGGGAAGAATCAAGGAACTGTAGGGCAAAAGGAAAGTGGCAAGTAGGAAACCTTTGTTTAGGGTTGCAGAAATCCCCTAACATGGAAAAAATGAGGGTAGCTTTTCCCTGGTTTCCACTGGCAAAGGCTCAGAAGGGTTTTGCCTTTTAGGCATTAGGTGTAGGTCTCAGGCAGAGTCATTATCTCATAGCTCACTTAAGCTGCTCAATGCTGTCACAGAGCCTCAGACTGTGGACAAACTTTTGGGTTGTATTTTCTTCCTACAGAGCCCAGCATTTTTAACATCTTCAACAGTTGGCCTAATCAAAATGTTTGGACTGTATTTAAGAAATCCTTGTGAAATGTACTGGCTGGTGATATAAAGGAGACAGGCTTTTGATGATCTGTCAGGGCTAAATCAATATAGCTGTTGGTATTGCCACAAGTTACAGGTGAAGGGACAAGATATCGTAAGATTTCAAAGACTTTTAGTCTTTGAAATGTTACGCTGAAAGTCTTTGAACAGTAAAGCAAAAATCATTACCTTAATATCTTTACTCACAGTCCTGGTTCTTATGCAGCAAACTGGCCTTCAGAGAAGGTTTTAAAGTTTTAGTTAGCCTGTTGAAGCATCTGCACCTTAGCACTCTCTCTTTGTGCTTCAGATATGATGATTACCTCCAAGCTCTGTCACAGTCTGAGTCCTATGTGCCATGACCCATGCCCCCAGCAGGCCATGGTTCACACTCATGCATTTTGTATCTTTCTCTTTGTGCTGTAGAATAGTAGAAAAGTGCCCTGAACAAATGCATTAAAAGTCAGACTCATGGTTCCATGGAGTAATTCAGCAACAGCACAGAAAGAAGACAATTTCAGGTGGTATCCATGCAGCATGGGTTAACAAACTTGAGAGTTCAGGCTTACTTGGGACTGAACTATAAAATATCCAGAGGAATGGGTGTGTGTGTCACAGCATGGAGGCAGTTTTTCTGCTGGAAAGTGTGAGAACCTTTCCCTGAGGAACCCCTATCCCAGATCCACATGAGGACAAAGGAGAAAAATCAGGCCTGGAGGTGTTGCCAAAAGGGTAACATACCTCATGTAAAGCACATTACAAAAGCTAATGCTGAGCTAGCAACAACCTCTCTCTAGTAGCAGTGGGAACCCCCTCCTGCTTTATTTTGTAAAGTATCTTTCATATCTTCTGCCAAAGACTTTAGGCAAGGAGGCAAGTAATAATAGAGCCAAATCTTGCTTCAGAGACTGCCAATAAAGAGTCATTGTAGCCTGTAAAAGTGAAAGGTCATCCACAAAGACATTATGAACACTCAAATTTTGCCCCAGATTCTGGACCAAATGTTCTGAGGAAGAAGCAGACTATTGGGCTGGGTCCAAAGCATGGGGAGAACTTGTAATTAATCTTTTTGTAATTCTTTTCCCACCCTAAATCTTCTACGTCTCCTGCCTCACTTAACTCTTTCCAAAGTATCCTGCAATGTCACAGCTGCCAAGGCTTGATACAGACCAGAGACTACTGGCAGGAGTCGTCTGTGTGATCCAGATGGCCTCCTGCATGCCACACTTAGGCACCTATTATGGGTGACTGGTTTTGGTGTCACAACTGCCACTTTCCAGCAGTGCTCTGGATGCTTGGTCTGAAACATTCATCTCACCCTTGAACTTCAGTAATTGCCTGACAGTCACTTTATTCACCTTTACTGGGCAGTTAGAATACCAGCCTTTTACACAGATGCACATTTTTAGAAACAGGTTCAACAAGATGGTGCAGTAAGGTTCACCAGTGCACAGTTGTACACATAAACCTGTCTTCAGGGATATCTAGCGGGCATGTGAATCATAGAGTGTTTTGAATTTTAAAAAGTATAAACATATTTGCAAGTTTAAAATTTTATCACTATCTGCTTTCCTTTGTAGTGATGAAGTTTGAGTTTCAATTTGTTTTCTCACTTTCTTTGTGCTTTTTTTTCCCCTCTTTAGCGGGGACATTAGAAAAGAAGAAAACACAGAATCTCCCACTCTGATCTTCTGCTATATCATGGGTGACTGCCCCTTGCTCCTCAGGTTGTGGGTTCTGTCAGTACTTTAAAAGGACCAGAAAGAAGAAGGAAAAAAAAATAAATCTTGTCCTGGTTTGAATTGTAACCACAACTCTGGCTCCCCCAATGCAGCAAGCCGAACAGCCAGCGGTGCACCACGCTCATCTCTTAGTTTGTCCCTGTCTGTGGTTTTGAAGCACTTTAAACTCTTCTGTTCACAAAGGAAAATAGGTTATAGTACCACTGTGGGGGCTGGAAATGAGACCTTGTCTGTCCTGGTATATATATATATATGTATATGCGTGTGTGTGTGTATATATATGTATGTCTTTTATGAATGTGATGGGAGCTGTAAAACCAAAGGGACCAAAGGCTAGAAGACTGCTCTGATGAAGCTTGGAAGTGAAGTTGCCCATCTTCCTTCCTCTCCTTCTTTCATCTTTCTGTTCCAGGAAACTGTTTTCAAGATTATGGTTCCCTAGTTGCAAATGGGTCCAGGGTGACTTGTGGGTCTGCTGTTCTCAGTAAGCAACTGCCCAAGCCTTTCTCAAAATCAGATGCATTTGCAGTTCAGTGCAGGGGCTGGAAAAGTCAGAAGACATAGAAGGAGGCACACCATGATTATGTCCACCAAGTTCATGACCTGTATAGCTCCACAGACTGAGTTCTTTCTAGATAACTGTGAACGGGGAGAAGTGACTAGTGCCAGCTATCCAGGAGTGATCATCACCTCCGCATGCTTCCTCACCTGCTTGCAAAGAGAAGAATACACTGTCTGCTCTCTAAATACCTTCCCTTCTCCCTGTCCCACAGGTCTTTGAGAGCAAACTAGCTATCAGCAGTTGACTTAGGTTTTTTTTTTTTTGGTGTGTATACATCAGTTTCTAAAGCACCTGTAACTGCTTTAGATTGGAGTCTTGACTAAAATCCTAGGTGCAAGAAGTCAAGGATTTCTTGGCCAAGTAATCCTTCCAGGTGCAAGGTGATGCTGTTTGTGAGGAGCAGTTGCTGGCTCCACTCCGAAGGAGATAAACTGGACCTTGATGAAGTTGGATGGCTCCTGGAGTGTAGCTCAGGCTAAGGTACTTTGGCAAGGGAGATGCACACTTCAGGCATGTTGTGGGAAGGACTGAGGCTCTCCCAGGCTACTGCAGGAGTGCATTCCACTTGAATAGAAAAGGAAGGGATAAGCAAAACGAGCCTATGTTTTCCAGATCCTGAAAAGAAACATTTTTCTCCATAGTGAGAAAGAAAACAGTGAAAGGTAAAATTTTATCCTGGTAAATAAAACAGAGAAAAGGCAACCAGTGGAATGAGATCACTTAGAGGGACCTTGTAAAGCTGTTTGTAGTATCCAGCCTTTTCTGGTAAGTTCAAAGGCTTGATCTTTTCTGCTACCTATATTTCTACTTGCCAAAGCTCTGCTCAGTGACAAATTCTTTAATGTGAGAGAAGGATCTGAAGTGATGGATAAGACTCCCCCCACCTCCCTCTTCACTTCCATCCAGGGAAGAGGTTCCAGAAAGAAAAGTATGGCAGTTTTTTTAAGAAGAGTGAAAAGAATTTAGTTTCCAGATTTCCATCCACTCCTTCTGGAAAGAAGTGCTGTGCAAAGAGATGGGCCAGGGATGCAGTGCAATTTGAAGATATGGATGATAATGAGTGAAATGTCTATTCCTCTCTAATCATTACTGCTCATCTCTGTTGTTGCTTACTTTTGTAAGATGGAATAAGCCCTCTTTCTGTTGATGGCTCTTAGGTAAATACTACACCTTATGGTATTCTGTGCATCTGAGGAAGCTGGAGTTTTCCTTTGGGTCCAAACTCATGTGCAGCTGTTAATTTGCAGATAAATACCAAACAAGGTTCAAATCCACACAAACTGTTCTTGATAATGCTTCCTTCACCTCTGGTAATTTCTCTTCCACCATCACCACTCCTCAGATTGGCTACCCCTTCTTTGTCTTTTTGCGACTCTGGACTGGGCTGCTGAAATGTTTGGCATACCGTCCTCTATATGAACCAGCACACAGACAGCCAAGCTTCTCATTCTCTGAGTATCTACACCACATGTCTCTTCAGTAAGGTTGGGGTTGGACTAAAACGCAAAGAGGAGCCTGAGTTCTTGTCCTGTTTAGACATGTGCAGGTCAGAAAGAGGGATGGGGACAGAGGCAGGAGTAGAACATCATATGTTGGCCTCTCTTCATAACAAAACCAAAAAAACCCAAGGCCTGATGATTGTTGGAGAAGTTCACATTCAAGTCAAAGACTGATCCAAATTCTGCAAAGAGGACCTGCCATTACTGTGGGGGACAAACCCAGGTAGTTCAGAGATACACAAGAAAGGAGCTAACTGATGTTTTGGGAAGCTAAAGGTATGATTTCTCAACAGAGTCAAGAGGGATGAGCTATATAGGTGATTTGGCCTCTGTATATCACAGTGATGTGTGTAAGAGTAGCTACAGTGGGAAAGATTTCTTTATTATAATTCTCTTTTTTAATCCTAAGCACTATTCTTGTCCATTTCAAGTCACTGCCCAAATCACTGAAGACATTGCTGTAGAATTGTCTTCCTCATAATTTGGCAAATAGGCCTTTTACAGGACTGAACAAACAGTTAAACTAGCTTGTTGCTGAGCTCAGCAAATTCCTTTCTTGTAAGGATGGCACATTCCATAATGAATAGCTAAGATGATCTGTTCAGTGAGTGTGTTTGCAAAGTGCAGGCTTCCTTTAAAGCAAAAGCTGCTGCAGGAATTGTTTCTATTATAACTGTTCTGAGCTATAAATGCACAGTAAATTATTAGTCAGGTATTTTCTACATGGCTGCACAATATTCCTAACTTTGTGCATAGGCACATTATTAACCCTTTCTTTTCTACTCTCTGTCAATTCTTCACAAGACAGAGGGAAGGACCTACCATGCTAGTCAAACTCTGCAGGTGAAGTTAGCAGTGGTGGAAGACTGAGGGATGTCTGAAGATGTGATTTGGAAAAGGTGACACTAAAAGAACCTTCCTCTATCTGTTGGTAGGCATCAAGATCCATGCATGGTACATATCACCATGATGCAGAAAGTCATGATGGTAAGTTTGTGAAACTTCTCTCAACTCTTTTGACAGCTTCATGAATAAGAGCAGATCCAGATATAATATTTGATCTAATTCTGCACTGTGTCAGTGAGAAATCATGGATTAGACATCTTTGCACTGGGCCTGTCTCTATGATGGGGCTGAACAAATCTGCACCAAGGAAAGCAAAAGCACAAATTCTCAGGTAAATGACCATTGACAAGGGAAAAATAAAAGTCACCATAATGGCATAGTGGTTTCCAAGGTTGAAGAATCCCCATGTGACTGTTGAAGTTGAATTTGAACTGAAGAAAAGGGAGCTGATTCTTTTTCAAACAAAATATGAGCAAAATGATATCAAATGCACAACCTCGCATTGAATTTTAATAATGAAGAAACAGAATGAAGATTTCCTGGGTTAGTATCTGGAACCCCAAAGAGAAGCAAATTTGCAATATAAAATGGTACATGTGGTTGCAAAACCAATTGCTTTAATTTTAAATTTCTGATGTATTCAGGCAGGAAGGAAGGAAGATTGTGCTGAATTAAACTGAAATAAAACTTGCTGACTCTTTTTACTAATATTTATTTAAAAGGTTGTCAGCTGCTACTTTCCAAGCAAAATCTGTCCCCCTGTTGAAGTGTTACACCCAATATAGGATAGTGTTTCTTCTTAAAACACTTAAAACCTAGTGCAATTACATAGATGAAGAATGGGAGTAGACTTGAACATAGACACATGCATGGAGATGAACAGCACTGTTACACTTAAAAACATTAAGAATCGTTAGATCTGATCCTGGTACAAGTTTGGCAAAAAAGATATATATTGCCTTTGGATCTCAGAACTCAGAGCTCAAGCTTCTGCCTCCATCTCTGGAGAAGTATCTGTTCACACACCCTGCTCTTCACTGGCTGCTTTTTGCTACTTCAGTGGCTGATGCTCACACATGGGTGCAGAAGGACTTGGCTGCCTTTTCCCACCTTCATAGGTGACTGCCATTGCTGATAACCAGAAAGTAGGTATCATTCTGGGAGATACTGTATTGACCTTTTTATTCACCTTAAGAAAACACTTTTGCATAGAAAAACTCTTTGATTGCTTTGTTAAGGTTGTTTGCTCTGGAGTGTTAAAAAGAGGCATTCAAAGTGGCATGAATTTCACTCAAAAACCTTACACCATAACACAGACCTGATGGAAAGCTGTTAGAATGCACTGACATGCACGAGTGCTGTGCAAATGTGAACTACAAAAGTTCCAACATCTCTAAGCACCCCCAATAATTTTTTCACTTGCAGGACTCCATATGCTACTCAAAGCATGGCACCTAAATCTCAGTTTGACTATCAATTTCAACTGGTTGCGGTCAGAGTCGGAAATTCGAAGCCCCAGGATGTGTGTATGTGGCAAAAGACTTTCAGCCAACAAGTCTGGAAATCTGAAATTATTTATTTTGAACTATAAGTAGCCTGAGAGTTGAGATATTTAATAGTAATCAGAAGAGTCTGTGCATTTCTGGTTTGGAAAAAAACAAGAATAACTCTTCAAAACCATATTCAGGACTGAAATTAACTAGAGAGTGGTTACCTCAGGTTGACATTCCAAGTTTAGAGACAAATAATAGCTATTTTACTGTCAGAATTGTTTAGGGCAAGGAGAATACAACAACTAGGTCAAGAGGATTTTATTTCTCAGCTTCAGATTAAATTAGACCTACTCCAGAACCACATAGCTTTAGAAGTGACAGATACCCTACGGAAAGCCCAGTGTGAGTCTTGGCAGAGAGAGCGAGCTTTTGCTATGTCCATGAAAACATCTGCATGGGTTTCCTGGACCCTGAATGTGCCAGCAATGGGGACCCAGCTGGTATTAAGGGGAGGGAATGGAAATTAACATCCTACTGGAATGGAAGGTAAATTGGGTTGCATGGCTCACACCAGCTTTGCATTAACAAATAGCACTAACTGGAGTCCCAGAGTCACTAGAGAGTTTGTTTTTCACAAGGTTGTGCAAGGTTCACTCACATCCTTCTGCCTGTTGATGCTGAAACTACATGTTAACCTGTGCTTCTGTTGCTGTGTCTGTGCACATTTTCAGTTGTTTATTAAGCATCTGTCAATACCCAATTGGAATTATTTTTGTGGCTAGACATGTATTTTCTGCTTGGGCTGTTTTCCTTTAAAAGTATGTCTACTGCTGCACATGTGATTTTTCTAGGTGGAAGTTATCTACAGCTTCTTCAGACTCCATCACAAATTTTGTCTCAGAAGATATCTTCATGCTGAAATAAAATTCACAGTTTGCAAATGACAGTGTGAGTTTCCAGTGCACGATTATGATGGTGTGCTGTGGTCTAAAATGTCTTCCTTTTAGGCTAAGAAAGGAGGTCTATTTCCTATCATACCAACAGAGACATGGACTCTGACCATTTAGGTTGCTTTGGCTGGTGGACTACAAAGAGAACTTGTCAAGTCTTTACAGGGGACAGTATTATCTACAACCTGATTTGACGGTGCTAGAGCCAGTAAATCAAATTACTGTGATCTGAAGGTGCTGATGACCATTTCACTGCTCTTTTTTCTTGGCCGTAGCTGTGGGGGTTAGGAAGAACAGGGAAAATACATTGGGAAGCCAGAGAAAGCAGAAGGGATACCTTGTGGACCAGAACTAGACACATTCTGGACGAAGTGTTGTTCGACATCCCTTTGGAGCCAAGAAATAATGACTTGAACAATGCAGACTGGACATTCTGAGACTGTATAAAACCTCTCACTCATTGAATCCCAAGTAACTACAGCACAGATTTATCTTCAGTATTACTTGGAATTGTGTCAGGAGGCTTTTTTTTTTTTTTTCCCTCTTCTTTTTCTTTTTTTTTTTCGTTCCTTTTTTTTTTTTTTTTTTTTTTTTTTTTTTTTTTTTTTAAACCACAAGGTCAAACAAAACCTATGCTTAAAAATAAAGCTTTATCAAGAGAGATGGAGGACTAAAGGGTTTCCTATTTTTAGTAAGGGCAATCTAATCTAAGCAGAAGTTGTTCTGGGCCCCTCTCTGTTTTCCATGAAAGGTAGGTGCTCCCAGGAGGATTCCCAGGGCTTTTTGTGGCTTCTGTTTTCAGATGCAACTCAAGCTACTGAGTTTATTGAGCAAGTATCCTGGAAAGTCCTGAGCAAAATGAGAGGCACCTGATAGTCCTAGAAGACCAGTACTTTCAGTAAGGTCCTGCAGCTGTATCTCTGGGTTGTGAATTCTCACAGGCTTTAAGCCAAGCTGTTTTCCCCTGTCCTCCCCCAGCTACTGATACAGTCCTTGACAGGGTAAAGCATCTGTCCAACTCAAAGCACAGAAAGTGATTAAGTGCTTTCTTAATCAGGGCCTTGTAGCTCTTATATTCGACTCTTGGCTTAGTCAAAGCCAGTTTTTAAAGTAAATTTGATGTGGAATTGGATAGAAATGGTAATGAGACAGAGAACTTTTCACTTCTAGGTCATCACTGGATGATTTTTCAGGAAGGAAAACCCAATAAATTGTTGCTTGAAGGCAGTCAAGAGTGTATTTGGAACGCTGAAGCACAAATATCTTGGCTGGCCTGACTGCTTTGTATCGCCAGTGTTATGGGAATTAGCTTGTGAGTTTACTGCGCTGAGACAAAACAATTACTTTTGAAACACACAACAGACAGCTGGTATAAAGCCCAAAGATGGAGAAAAATAAAACACAGTTCCATTTTTCAAACCAGGAGAAAAAGAAATTCCTTTACCATTAGCCTGAGCCTTTAACCTGTATTCTTTATCTGATAAAAAATAGCAGAAAATGTCACTAAGAAAACTAGCTGGTTGGTTTTGACCTCCAGTGCCTTGATCGGTGGGGTCTATGCACTACTTCTTATAGGAAGCTACTAAACAAAAAGAAGACAAATCATCAGATTGCCAGGAGGATTAAAAGTACTGTACATGAAAAAAAAAATACAGTTTGAAAACAGTTGTAAACCTCTGCACTATCGAGCAACAAAATTATCACCAGAATGCTCAAACTTATAATAAAATAAAATAATTAAAACCAGATATCTGGATAACCCACTGGCTTTATGCTTTGGGAAAGGATTGATCATTGAGCAGAATGAGATATCTGGGAGTGGGGAGGTAACACAGAACCAGGGCTGTAAACCATAGTATTTTGCATGCTAATACAAAAGCCAATTTCATCTCACATTGCAGAACACCTTGGCATGTGTGGGTCATGTAGAAATCTGAATCAGGCCCTTGTTTCCACCTCTTCAATTCTAAGCAATGATCTGCATCCCTTGAAGTTTGGAGAGGAAATATATATAAAGCCTGTAAGTATTTACGAGAGCTATAAAAAAAGAGCTTTGCGGTAGTTGACATGGGAAGTGATTAAGGTACCTTATAAGCAAAGATTGAAGAAAAGAGGCAGACAAGTGATGCCAGAAGGAAATCTGGCAACAATCCCGAGATAATGATAAGTGACTTCCAGAAGGAGGAGTTGTGGGAGGAAAAAGAAAACTTTAAATTGAGGCAGATTGCAAGACTTTTGGCCTTGGGGACTAAACCATGGATACTGTTCATTGCTAGTCTCACAGACACAAGAAGAAGGTGATGTCTCACCCTGCTCCTGACTCGGAGTTTACTGGTCAAATCCTGCAAAACAGGAGTTCATCAAGATTTGCTTGAATTTGAAAAGGATCCATTTCCCAGGCATCTCAGCTTTCTCCATCTGTGTTTACACAAATGGGTCTTAGGTCTCTCCAGGGCTTATGAAAAAGCTGCTCTGAATAGAAACACACACACGGACCATGTTGCCAGTGAGGATTTCTCTGAGTGACTGTGTTTTGTTTTCCTGTTTAACAGGTGGAGCATATGTCCAGACCTGTCCCTAGACAGCTACTTGCGACATGAGCATTCACAGATGAAATGACAGCTGAATAGCACTCAGTTATCATGATCAATCATGAGTATAAAAGTCTAGCTTGTGAAACCTCAATTTGAGAGTCCTGAAAAAATGTTATGGGGAACTACTCTTCATGCCCCAGTGGAACAGAAAAGGTTTTTGACCAGATGCCCCTTAAATGCCCTGTAAATATTCCCATCTACAGCAAAGTAGAATGATGTACAGAAAGGGAGTGAAATAGCTGAATTTCAAACTTATTTGTGAAATATTTATGAGCAAAAGGTACATTTGCTGAAATTGGACCAACTACAGGAGAAGAAAGCAAGGGTTGAATTCATCAGGACATACTGAATGAATGTTTTAGACACTAGGAGCTGGTTAATGTCCTTCCCATAGATTAATAATCTGCTAAATTGCTTTCATCTGGGTTTACTCATGGCATTTTAGTTCATGTGTAACACCTGCACCAGTGTGCTGCCTGTCTTCTGTTGCGTTGCTGTGTTACAAAGATGAAGTACACTGATACAGAATAAACTTATTAATCTACAAATATAGAACATGTATGTCCTGATAGGCAGTGGTATTGGTGGCTTAATCTGTGACAGTTTTGAGCTTCATTCAGCTCATACCAATATCAAGAAGATCTAGTGTGTAGCTGTAGGTTCATGTCCAGATTCAGATATCAACAAACTGGGTTCAGATCATCATCATATTGCAGGAACACAGTTGGTAAGATTCTGCAGTGATATTCTCTGAACCTGCTACTATTCATGATTTTTGTTAGTCAACTAGATGGAATGAATGGAGAACACGCTAGTTGAATTAGCAGATCACAAAAATTTTAAAAGAGCTGCAAACACAAAGAGGACAGTCTTGAACTTCAGAATTATCAAATATAAGTGTAAGAATAATCCAGATATTTGGGAAGGGCAAGCATGAAATTCAATAAAGACAAATTACAGTTGTATACTTAGGCAAGGACAATCAGATACACAAATATGGGATGTGAAATAACCAGCAGAGAAGGATATTGGGTAATTGTGAACCACAAACTGAAGAGACATCAAAGGAGTTAAGATTGCCATGAGAAAAGTAAACACCATACTGGGATATATAAACTGGAGTACCATCTGCATGACATGGGATATGATTTTTCTGCTGTACTCTCTTGTCTCCAATTTTGGGCACCATGGTTCAAGAAGGATGGGACTGGTTGGACAATGTCCAGAAGAGACCAACAAGGACAATCAGAAGTCCAGAGAACATGACTAATGAGGAGAGATTGAAATAGGGGAGTTGTTTAGTCTGGAGAAGATCAGACTGAGAAGGGATATGATAACAGTCTTTAAATAGATAAAAGATAGATGAAGAGAACAACTTGTCCTTTATGTCCAGGGTGCAGAGGAGAAGGCTTAAAGAATAGCAAGGTACACTTAAGTTAGATATCATGAAAACAAATCTTCATAAGAGGAAAGATAATGAAGTCCTGGAGTAGCCTAAGATTTGGACTTCATTGGAGACTTTTAAAGGTAGGTTGGACACAGCATGTCTCAGGAATGACAGGGGTAGGATAGGTTTTGTCTGTGAGCAGGCAGAGCTGATGGCAATGAAGAAGGTCACTTCCAGCTCTACTTTGTGTAATGTCTAGAATCAACTATAACAGGTTCTTGCTAAGGTATGAAAATCGCTGTAGTATGTCATTTCAGAGGACTAATGCGCAGTTCAGGCTGCTGCGGAGCAAAGTTTTGCCCTCCTGTACAATCAAGTGTCATCATCACAACACCAAACTTAAGGACCTCCTCAGGTCTCCAAACTTAGGCCACAGATAAGTAAAATCACATGCAAGCGGCCAAAGACATCCCTTCAATGCCTGGATAAATGAGACATTCAGAAAAACAAAAGCTTTTTCTGGACCTTAATCCAAAACTTTGCCTCAACACAACCTGAATTTCTTTTGATATCTGAAAAACCCCTCCCTGTATTTTCATGATACTAACTTCTAGAACGAATAAGAAGACAGAAGCAATTAGTGGAGGGAAAAAAAAATAAATCTGTTTGTGGATAGAAAACTGTATTTCCAGAATCTTGGCAGATACCCTCTTTGTAGGTTCCCACCTTATGGTTGCTAACACTGGAAGAGTCAGTAGGCTGTGGACAGGATCCTGGAAGATGCACAGGTTTTCAGCATTGACCACAGTCGTGGTAGCCTGCATTCACCTCTGGGCTTAAAAAAACCCTGCAGTGAGTTGGAGGAGAACTACTAAAACCTGTTTATTTTATTTACTCCCTGAAAATAATCTTCATTGCTATATTGCATGTAATGACATATGCTGTATAAGAACCATTCAAATGCATGCTGGAGACTTTTCAGGACTGCTGTGAGTTGGAGGCAGGTTCTTACTGACAGGTGTGGGTTTACTTAATGTTTTCTGAGTGTGGAAAACTCTAGGTCTCCATGAAGGATTTTCCCACCTCCTTTGAGTATGGTGCTAGCTCCCATCAATACCAAAAATCTCTGGAGGGGCCCAGCTTAGTCCTGTGATTTACGGAGGCTTTTTGTTACCCTAGCAGTCACAGAAGCTATGTCTCATCTCTGCCCAAAGGAGCCTTCCCCCATGCATAGACAGTCTACCACAGTCTGCAGTGACGAGCTGCTCCCCAACCCCTGCCATAGGCAGCGGAGGAGGGGAGACGTCCCACCACCCCAACATGACTCAGGGAGCAGAAATCTCTCCCTGCCACCACAAATAGAAATAAGCTAAGCTATACTTCAGGTGAAAAGAGGAAGCAGGATGTTTTGAGGCCTCTGTAGGCAAGCATAAGTGAAACAGCCCATAGGGTAAGTCCAGTTTTAATTTGCCTCTGCTCTGTGGGTAGGGATCAGCTATGATACACCATTTTGTCACATGAGCCCAGGAAAATGGTTTTGTCGGTATCAGTGATGGATATCGGCTCTGTTATAATAGCCCCAGAAGGAGGAAAATATAAACCTGCTGTGCAGAGGGCCAAAAATTTCCATAATTTTTCCTTCCCCCCTCTTCTGTGCACCATTCTCCAATCTACTGCCAAAGAAAAGAGCCCCTCAGAGGTTACCCTCCGCCTTTCTTGAACTTGCATGACTTTGCTTCTTTGGATCCTTCACCCCCTGCGTTTAACCGAGGTTATGAAAACCAAGCTGCTTGCTCTCTGTTTATTTTCAGTGATCTTCTCTGTGTGCTGCCAGCAGCCAGAGCCATGGCCTTCCCAATACAGGGCATCGCAGTGAGCTTGGAGCGCACCAGGGGTTGATGAGAGAGGTGCTCGAGTCAGAAGCCAAGCTGAGCTTATGTAAAGAAATTAAGGTCAAGGCCTTGCAAAGATTTACAGTGCTTGTGTTCAAGGTACCGGTGATTGAGCTAAGGACATGTTTTTCTTGCTGCTCTGAGGCAGGGACTAGCTGCAGGATACAATACAGTTCAGGATACAGGGAATTTCAAAAAGCATGACCAGCGAGCTCTGCAGCTGTACCAGTCTGAACCCTGTGCACGAGGACCAGCAGCATCTGGGCTTTGCACTGGAGCAATTTGCATAAACCTGGGGCTTGATGCAGCAGTCATGAACAATTGTGTCAAATTCCCAGTGCATTGGAAAATAGCATTTTCAAAGTGTGCTTAGGTGACTTGGAAACCTAAGTCCCATCTTCAGGCATGATGGACTCATAACAGCAAAGCATTTCTGTTGGGAAACAGGGTCCTAAAGCTTTTGACACTCAGTACTGAGTTAACTCAAATCCCACTGACTTTAGCATTAATGAAACATATTTCCTTCTACAGTAGCTTTAAATGGAGTCCAAATAAGAAGGAACAGCAGGTGAAAAGTCAGAACAAAAACTGGAAGGGGGCCGTTTATAGATGCATTGCAGGGTGAGATCAAAAATGTACCTATTTATCTCTGCGGTTTCACTGGCTTCTCTTTCTGTTTTGCCCTTCGTGGAATATATTTAATCACTCTTGAATGTCTGAGCATGAATGCGGGTGATGCTGTCCCAGATGGCTAGCACAGAGTGTGGGCTTCTCACACAAAGGAAGGGGGACATGTGTGAACACCAGGAGCAGGTTATTCTAGTTCCAGGAGGGCTTTCTGCAGTGATCCTATTTTGCAACTTCTTTTGTGTCCTTCTTTGTATTTTATTGTTCATCTGTGTCTTGAAAATTAGCTAGCCTACTTCCTAGGGAAGATTTCCTAGGTTGGCTCTGTGCTGTAAGATACTTGTCTTTCTGACAAGCTGGGCACCTCTGCCAAGGAATCTCTGGGCTGGAGATGAGCAAGGCCATGCAGAGGAATTCACATCAGTTAGTCCTGAGCTGCAGCAGCTGCTCAGTTTTCCATGAAGAAACACTGCACAAGAGATCAAGTTGTACCTTATATCTTGACATGCAGTTCAGTAAGAGGATCCAAGGAAGTTTGTTTTTCCAGGGCTGGTTATCCAAGAGTGATTTGAGGGGGGTCTAAAGCTCATAACACAGCTTTTCCTGTGGATTTTTTAGTTTCTCTGTTCCTCATCAGGCCACAAACCCAGTGGAAAGTAGAAGTCTTTGCAAAAAGGGCTTCAAAATGGCCAGTGAAGGAAGACAAACAGACTGAATACATGCACAAACCAAGGTGGCATGCTTGTCCTTGTTTCCCTAGGAAAGGAAGCTAAAACCAGACCTCAGACTAAGTTTTGAAATACAATGTTCCGTGCGAATGAGCCACCGTACAATTGAAGCACTGTTTTATTTTCTTTCCTTGACAGTTTTTTGAAGACATGAGAGTTGCCCTGAGCAACACTAGGGTAATGTTGTCTGTGACACATCCTATGTCACTCTAAGATTCTTGCCCTTCTCCTTTGGGGGAGGTTGGTCACACCAAGCAGATCTTACTTGACTGAAACCATTATTAATTCCTTTTTTCCTCTCTCTCTTTTTTCCTTTTTCCTTTTTCTTCTGCTGTTTCCATCTTACCTAACTCAGAGGAAAACTCCAGACAGATTAAATATCTGTGAGTCATCTTTTTTTCCTTTTCAACATTTTTTCTTTCTTTTCTTTTTGATTGAAGTCCCAAGTACTATTACCCCAACTCCCCACCTAAGCATGACAGTGGCACAAAAACTCCAGTCAAGTGATTGTCATGTGACCACATCTGTAAGCCAGTGATCCACAACAGCTTTGTACCCGGAGTCTTTTCTTGCTTGATCTTCTAAACCACAGAATTGTGTGGCTTCTGCTGAATAACAAATACAGTGCCTTCTAATAAGGTCCTTTGTATGTAACAGGTTATCCACCTGCTTTGATTACTCTTATAACACTTCAAGGGTTAAGAGGCTTAGAAGAAATCATGAAGCGTATCTTATTTTTTTAATTTTTTTTTTATCTTTTATAAGTGAAAGCTGAGTTGCTTTGAGGTCTCTTGCATCTTCTCATTGTGAGCTTTGATAGAGGAATATTGACATAACTGATCTATAATGCCAGTGATCTATAGGGAGATATCAAACTTAGGTGAAAAGCAACACTCCAGGCCAGGAATTTGGATCAGCATGTGGCGAAGCATTAAGGAAGCTCCTAATGGCACATGAACTAGTGTTGTCCCGCAATAGCCTAATTAGACAGTACCTGCTTTGGCACAAAGATTATGTTCTGATTTGTGTTTGTATTTCACTGTGCAGGCTGGTGCCAATTCAGTACCAACCTGTAGGTATTATTGGATTGCAAATCTTAAGAAGTAGTTTTGGCATTTGTTGTTAGGATCCTTCATGCTAAAGTTTTTACTGTCCAGATTGACTTTCTACATTTCTACATCGAAGAACTTCACTGAGTCTTTCAGTCAAAATAATTTCTTCTTGAAAGATAGGCAGCTTGAAATGTAAAGAATTTAAGTAAGTAAGTGATGGATTTTCCACCTTTCCTATTAACTACTTTGTTCCACTATGGTTATTGTCAGAAAGAGTCATGGATCATGTATGGAACATCTTGGTTTACCTAGATCTCTTGGAATTGCTTTTGTGCCAGTGCTTTCTATGGGAGAGGCACTCCTGACTGCTCACAATTCTGTCATCATTGCTATTGCCAGCTTATCATCACTAACAACTTCTCATATACTCGGAAACCCCTGAAACTTTGATTCCTGGAGATGTTCTTGTACTGCCTTGATTTACCCCATAACTCAATTTTCTCCTCTTGTGGCCAGACCTGAAGAAATGAAAGGCCTTCTACGCACTGCTAATAGAGCTACTGTTTTAGTTTATGCAACAAGGGCTTGTGTTTTTGTTGTTATGGCTGCCAGTTTTGTTCCCATAGCACTGCCTGTGTGTATGTGGATGAGATTCATTACCTACAGACACTAAAGCCTACACCTTGTGCTGCAGCTTGTACTTGAGCTGCTTCCCTGTAATAGAATGAATAAACACCTCAGATCTGCTTCTCAGCGGGTCCGAGACAGTGTTCAAATTGTTTGGCTTTGGTCCATCTCCGAGGATCTATCAATTAACTTACAAAAGCAGTGTTGACAAAAACATGGAATATTCCATTGTGAGCAGTAGTCAATACATGGTCTATATTTTAACTTAAATGGATCTTGCATTTCCATGTTTTACAAGGAAGCATCCACAAATGTATGATTTTAGAGCTTATTCACAGGCAAAGCAGAGGAATAGATCATTCCCATAAAAGAGCAAAATCTAAGAAGTTAAAAAATGCTAACTGTTGGTTGTACAGTGAGAATATGTTTTGCTGGTGTTTTCCTTCAATTCCTGAGTGATTGGAGTGCCTGCTGGAGTGCCTGGTGTACTGATTGGAGTGCCTGGAGTGCCACATGCAAAATCAAATAACAAAACAGTAAGCTTATAAATACCCTACTTTGCCTATGCAAACAAAGTGTGCATGCTTGGAATTTTTTGCACATGCAAATCTTACAGCATAAAAAGAAAAATAATACTGTAAAACTTATTGCCTGTAAGTAGTTGAGGGTGTACATTTAGGCATCACCTGTGAACATGGTAGTTACTGGAAAATTTCTTGCAACTCTACTCTTTTGTTATATAATTTCACTAACCAGTACCAAAATCACTCAGAATTGGGCTCTACTTCATCAGGTCTCACAAGTATAAAACAGAACCCTCAGTCTTCAAAGCCAACCCCCTTGCTTTGCCAGTAAACGTTTCCCCATTCCCACTTGAATTTCCTCCAGAATTCTTTTTTTTTGGTCTTTTTATGTTTTTTTCTATCTGTTTTACTGCTCATTCCTTTCTCCTTTTCCCCAATGCCCCAAACAAACAGCAAAACTCCCAAAATGTTTCTGCAGAATCTCACAATGTCAAAACTCTGAAACATGCCAGCGTTTCTTTTTTCCTTTTACAAAAGTCAAACAATTACCCTTCCCTTCTTTCCAGCAGTGATGAACGTTCATTTTTCAGAATTAGTCTCTGAAAAATCCAGAAGTGCCCTGACTCCAGCTTTTGAGGGAGGTGAACTGTGCCTGAGCTCCCTGGAATGTACCACTGGAGACAAAGAAATCTGGGAAGACTTCCCATATTTCTGATGTTTGAATCCTGCTGAGTGCTTGCCCTTTCTGGAATTTTATGGCAATAAACTCCATATGCTAATGTGGCAATGGAGTACTTTTCAGTAAAGTAGCCACAAGTATGGCAAGGAATGAGATAGTATAGAATAATTTAAGAGAGAAGAGAAAACGCAATTTTTTTCACAGCGAACAGTATTGAAGGGCTGGGGATGGTATCTCCATCATTGGGAAGGTTTAATTCAAGGCTGGATGTTTGCCTGAAGAATAAGGAGCATTTCAAACTGGAATTACATAAGAAGACTCCTATATGCTGTGTTAGGACAGAGTAGCCTCTTACAATATCTCATGTAGTAAGTATTCCAGTTTCCCAGAACTGCATCATGACTTCCAGATTTCTCTTGCTGTTGTCTGGCTACATGTCAGCACATAAGAGGAAAGGAAAACATGTTTTTTTTTTCTTTCATTCTAGCTAGAAATCTGATTTTTGAGGAAAATATCCACTCTGCCTTTCATCAAGCTCAGTGTTGGGCCAGTTGATGTGTTAGGGCTGATGGTATTCCATATAGTGTTATTCTAGAGCTGAGGCATAACAACGAGGACGTGCTCATTCAGCTGCAGTGCAGCACGTGTCCTCTGTATAGCCTTGTGGAATGGTAAACTCTCAGGTGGCCTTTTCAGAAACCAGTGTGTTTTCCTTTGCTGAGGCAGAAGTTTGGTTCCTTCTCTGCTCATCTCACACAGGTTCCCTCTGCGAGTTCAGAGTCCAGGATGCTTCTCATGAACAGGCCATTCACAGCTTTGCAGCAAAGTAAACAAACAGGACCTGCTCATAAACAGCTCATCATCTACTCGATTTTCTGAATCATCACATACAGCTTGAAATGGGAATCCCAGCTGAGTTGGTTGTTTTAGGCAAACCAGATGATCCCTTGTGACCAGAAGTGACTGGTTCCTTCCCTTTATTCCCCCATACCCTGTTGAACATAACACAAGATGCTTTTCAACCTCTCTTGTTGGTAAAGACAAGAAACCAAAGGGGCTGGGAACTCCCTCCAGCAGCATCCCTGCTGGAGCATAGCTCCAAGTGAAGCAAAATGGAAAAAGAGCAGAGAACCTGCCATTTGGGCAGCTCCACTTTAGAGTGGCAGCAGCAAAGAGGCCAGATGAAAGCAGGTTGGGGTGGGACAGGTGGGGAAGGAGCCATGAGGTGGGCTGGAGCTCATCCACTAAGTGTTCTAAAAAGAAGCATTTTTCAATTGGATCTTGAAATGCACTGCAATCTAGTAAACATGTGAGTGTCAGCAGCAAAGGCTCTGGGGAACTCTGGGGATTTTCTTATTTCCTGGAGGTTGTGAGAAATAGAAAAACAATAGAGGAAAGAAGAGAGAGAAATGCATGCTGGTTTCTGTGCAAAATGTGGGAAAACATACTTTATGTCAATGAAGTATTATTTTATCTATTCTGAAATAAGCTGACTCGTGTCATTCTTGAGTGCTTTAAAGCATAATAAAAGCTGTAAAATTCAAAATGAAGAGTTCTTTTGAAGAAGAGAATCTAAATTTTCAAAGAATGCTCACTATCTTCTAGGATTTTTTATTAATACACAACAAGTACAAATGAACAGTGTAGTAAAGCCAAAAAGAAATATATAAACTTGCAAAATAATCCCATGTGAAAAAGAAGGAGCTCATTTCTCTGGAGAAAGAAAAAAAAAAAGGCAACATTTCCACAGCAAAAAAATTAAAAAGTTGGGAAAAGAGTGTTCTAATCTAATCCTTCTTTATATATCTGGAAAAATAGGTGTCAGTCCCACAATTTTTTCCCTTCTTGGATCCCAGTGGATGCCACAAGAAGCAATTTGCCTAGCCATGTTGAGAGGAGATAAATACAGCAGAGGAATTTCTTCAGAGTTGGAGCCAGTGCTCTGTCACGACATGGACAATACCATGGAGGTGCTGAAGTACTAACGAAAGAGGAGATCCAGGCTTGCAGATGGTTCCCAGGACACAGCTGAGCCAAGATGGCTCAAACCCATCAAAGTCAAGCAGGAGATCTGAGTCAGTGAGAGTGGTAGAAAGGAATGACTACATCAGTCTCCCACTTGCACATGGTGAGCCAGTGGCAATATCGGCACAGCTCAGCCTTTCCCTCCAAACACACAGAGACGTTTTATGTACCCCTCACTGTGCAGGGGAGATAAACTGTTCTCCTTTGGATACAGAGGAACAACATGAAAGTCCAGCATAAACATGCCTCTGTCAGAGCCATCGTTGCCCACCTCCTCCCCATCACTTACTCATTCCTCCCATGGGCAGGACTGGAGATGAAATAGCAGTGGAAAGCAATAGACAGGCCTACCCTAATGGAAACTGAGCAGCTGCTGGAGCCTCAGAGTGACACTGGAGTAAAAAGCTTGTGTCTGTAATGGCAGGAGCTCAGTACATAAAAGCTCCCCAGCATCACATATACAACAGACACTGGGTCCCTCCATGTTGTGGACATATGGAAACCAGCATGTTCAATTAACACCCCAGTAGTGCAGGGCAAAATAGACTCTTTATTATATTGGGCTCAGACTGATGTCCTAAAATTAAAACCCATGTTTTGGTGCAGTAGGGAACATCCCTGCTCATCATGAGGAACAATAGATGGTTAATGAATGGAATAACAGCCTAATAAATGTCCTGCTCTTCTCAGAAGTGACTATTTGGGAAAAAAGCCACTGAGTAGGGAGGCAACATCATGAGGGAAAATTCCTGGCTTGTGACTATGTTCAGCCACCACTGGCAGCAGAGACAGCCACCCATCCTGTCAGTTTAATGTGGAGTGATACTATACCACGTAACTGCCCTTCTCGGTGACTGTTCTAGGAAGAAATTCTGTAAGATTTCAGTGGACCATAGCAGCATCTTCAGCAATGCCTAAATACTTTCAACAGGAGCCAAGCATGCAATATCCCAGGCATGCAGGCGTGGTGAAACACCTTTGCAGTGGTACAAGTTTTTGGGTGTAGAGGAGAATGAGGCTCATGTCTCAGCAGCTGACACCCAGCAGGAGACAAGTAGTTTGCTGCAGAATACTCCTTTGCTGATGAACCTATGCAGCCATAATACCACCATGTTTCACGGGAGGTGAAATGAAAGGAAATGTAGGAAACACCTAGTGGGGAGAAGGTGGCCTGAACAGCACATTAAACTTCTGTAGGGAAGGAACAATAAGCATCACATCCAAGCAAAACTGTAAATTACACTTTGTGTAATAAATTACACTTTGGCTATCCCAAAACAGCTGAATCATGACATAACCTATAACAACAATTTATTCCCCTCTTAAGGTCACATTAGTTAGCAGCTGGCAAAACGGAGGCCCTTTCTTGCAGCTTTGGTCCCCAGATACAGTGTCTGCCTTGTTAATGCTAACTTGTTTTCTACAAGATACATCGAAAATCTTGAGGCTGCTCAGCCAGAATGTGCTAAGTAGAGACTTAAGGGGCATTTTGCATGGTATGATTCACCATACTTGGACAGTGGGTGACAGTATGCTTTGGCAGAATGCATGCAATTTGACAGCAAAAAGGAATTTGTGCCTGATATATTCCCCCAAGTATTCTCAAATTCAGGAAGGTCCATGAATGAGAGAAATAGAGCACTCTCTGATATATCATCATAAAAAGTGACATGGTCCAACACTGCAGTACACTTTCATGTAGTCCAGGTGATCTGCTAACTCAGGGACCAGTGAGCCCGAGAGCTGGCACTCTGTATCCCATGAAGACCAGGCTGTCCCAGCCTGAGCAGAGATGGGTGCACCACCCATTTAAGAGAGTGCCAAACTAAATGGTCAGGCTGCTGCAATAAAGGCACCAAAGACAGAAGAAATTACAAGGAGACAGTGATGAAGATGAAAATATAGACACCAAAAGAAACAACCTTATAGCCAAGGCCACCAGGAGTTTTTCAGCTGATGGAGGAGTCAGATACAAGAGATGCTGGATGTTTCCTGTGAAGGCAGGAACCGGATGGAAACTAATTCTTCACCTTCAGTGACAAAGGACACAGACACTACAAGGTGGTTTTAAAAAAAATCCAGGACATCCAAAGCTGAACCATTCGCAATAGGACTATTGACTGGGCTTGTCTCCATCTTCTAGACCCTGGTGCTGGTAGCAATGACTCTTGTACATAAGCAAATACTGGAACAGAACACAACAATGGCAGTTAAAAAAGGAAAGATGGAGCAATCTGTGAGAAACTTTGCAGGTCAAGCACAAGTTGGAGCACAGGGGAAAAGGTATGGAAAAGGTAACAAGAAAATCAGTCTATGAACACTTAGCTTTAACGGTAGCTTTGCCTGAGATACCTTCAGGCTGCATTCTCTGAATAAACCACCTTTTTCTTCTTGACATCAGTGGAACCCTTTTGTGTTATTTTCTCAAAACATGATGCATAAAGCCCATCCTCCAGCCTTCACAGACAGAAATCATGTACATCAGGGTCAAGACCTCCAACATGATAGAGGATACTTCTCTGGGATGAGCCAGATCTTCACAAGGTCAGCACTGACTCCCCAGCTGGTAGGTAAGTCAGTAGATGAGGGTGAGAACCTTTTTTTACCAGGGACAAGAAAAGACCAAAAATAATGCCCAGCCTTCAGTGAGATCAGCTGTAAGTTTGACGTAGACTTCATTGGTGTAAGATTTTCAGTCTTGCTATCAACCTCGACCTTGCTCCAGACAGTTCCACCTGGTCTCCAACCCAAAGTCCTTCCATGCAAACCATTGCAACAATATTTTTTGTTCTCATTGCAAGCAACTAAGCAGAAGACCAGGCCATGTAATCTGTGGCTTCTTTCCTATGGGGACACCTTCATTACCCTGGCTCAGGTACCTGTGAATGACTTATCTCTTCCTCACTTCAGTGCGCCCCACTGACTGATGCCTGTTCCCTGTCCATATCTGTCAAAACTTTCTCTGAACTGGCTCTCTAGGTGTATAGGACCAGGTTCATCCAAGCCAAGACAAGGAAAGATACTGGTAGAGCCTCCAGGCACAACACAGTGCTGTGACACTTGGGCTGGAGTATTGTTCTACGCTGAGAGGTGTTGGCAGGAAGATATGGGGAGAACAGTCTTAGTCTTTTCCAGAAATTCCATGCCTAATGTATGGATACACCTCTTACCGACAGAGCAGTTTGTGCAGCACCAGACAGAATAAAAGCCTTGTTAATAATGGGACATAATCCTTCACTCACAGCCATCTTGGAACTGCTCTTTTCCTTTCTATAGCCTCAAACACCATCATCAACAAAGAGATAATCAGAAGGAAAATGTCTTCATTTAGAGTTCCCCCTCCTTTCTGGTAAAGACCTAGGCTTGTGGCTGGAGGTCTGCTGGACCCAAGGGCAGTCAAGTAGTTCTTTCAATCAGCAACGGGATGGAGCAGACATTTTAATAAAAGTGAGAAAGAACTGTTTCCTCTGTGGCTGCAAAAGCTTGTAATTGACATGGCAGAGCATGCAAACCCTGGTTTGCATGGGAAATGCTCTCTTTTCCCTTACACATGTACTCCTTTGTAATGCTTCTGGGGGCTGCTATGCTGCTGTCTGAAGCATCTAGCTCTTAATTAAGTGCAGCAGGGTCTGTTGACACAGTGAGACAGAACAGGAGACTGCTGGTAAAGCCCTCACCAAAGGCAGCTTAGACAATGCAGCCAAACCTGGAGGAAGATAAAGCAGCTAAAAGAGACCTCCATCTCCCCACCCCCCAGCATGATCAGAGCAGACTGAGAAATCCCTGGCTCCAAATACCACTCCCCTTTTTTCCTCACCCATGGCCAGGAAAATATGAATGTCTCCCCAGATCAGGCTCAAAAATTGTCTCTTAAAGAGCTGCAGATCAAGGTGAATACTACCTGCTAAAAGAGAAACTATTTGTGTGATTTTCATGTTGTGATCAGCTCTCTGCTGAGCTTCCCTCCCATTTGCCCCAAGAGCTGCACAGACAGGTCAAAAAAAAAGGAGTCATATCCCAAGAGCTAATTGTTAGATATAGCACACAGGTGCATACAGAAATAGAAGGACGCAAGGCTTGCATCTGGTTTTGTAGTTACAGTTTTACTGAAATTCAGCTTCAATAAAAAGCTTAAGTGAACTAAACTGGAGATGGAGGAGAGAGCATAAATTCTCAGTGTGCATATGGATTACCTGTTGGCACCTGACTGTGCCAACCCAGAATTAGTTGGTCACTCACTCTTACATGGACGATGCTGGCTTGAAGGAGTGGGATTTAAGAAGTTTCTCAAATGAGTGGGTTAAAATTCAGTATTTATTAGATCCTGCTTTGCTGAGTCTCTTAGTTGTGGGGGGAGGTACCACTGCTTTGCTTCCAAATTCTAGTCAGGGTTTTAATTTCTACCCATTCCTTCTTCCTCCATGCTTTTTCTCTGGTGCCTCACTTCCTCTCCTATTGCCTTTCTCACCGTCTGTCCCCAAACAGTACTGTTTGCCTGCTGCAAAAAAGATGCAAGTATTGCCAATTTATGTTGATTTTCTTTTTAATTTGCCAACTTGTGTTTCTTTTCTTCCTCTCTCTTTATAATATATTGAGTCGTGGAAAACAGAGCTGGGAGAATCTGCCTGCCTCAAAGATTGCCTTTGCCTAAATGATTTGTCTAACTTGATGATAAAACCATTCAGAGATGGAGGTTCCTCAACTTCCTTAGGCAAATCTATTGCCTAAATTAGACTTCTGTTTATCAAACAGTCTGAAACTATAATCTGTAGCAAAGGATTGTTTTGTGTTCTACAGTACTAAGGCTGCCACAAACAAAAAGGCCAAAATAAACTTCTGCCATCTTTTCAGGGTCAGAAGAAGTCCTGAGTGCAATCTTCTGGGTTTAGTCACAGCAAGTCTCCTGGCAGCTCTGTGGACTGAAGTTAAGCTGCTTAGGCTGGTTCTGATATGTCTATGCAAGGCCCCATGGTAAACAAAGTATCAGTATCTTAGTTGCTGAGATTACATCTCTGAATTGTGACTACTTCCTTCCTCACTCAGACATTTACAGACACACAACACCTACCTTGGAAATGATCTTCGGTTTCAGTTACAGAGGAGCAAAATGTGGGACAAGATGAGATAGGTTTTCTCGGAGAAGACTGGCGGTGTTGAGTGCTTGGGATTACTTTTACCCCAGCAGAGACCTTCAGATGATTTAGGAATAAAAATATAGCATTTTCTGTCTCCAGTGTTACAGTGAACACAAGTTTTCACAGAACACATTGCTAATGTCTCCCCTCATATCATGCTGCTGGTTGAAAGCCCAAGGACTCCATGCACCACAGATCTTTGACCTTCCTTGTCAAGTGTTGGGGTTTTTTGCCTAGCATGAAGCAAGTCAAGAGTCAGCCAAGGAAATGTGTACTCTGGCTGCATGTGCTATAAGGCTATCAGTCTTGCGATCTAATGTTCTGGCCTCTTCTTCTAAAAGAAGTTGAAACCAGATGCTTATTTTAATAGCAAATGCAAATTACTCTAGTTCCTACATGTATGGTCCATGCCTTGCTTAGCCCAGGCTTGTGCAGCAGGTTTAAAGAAGTCAGAAACATTTCCTCAGTTGGTGCCTGGGTCAAATACTCAACATGATAGAATGAAATCAAGTCCTGTCCTGTTCATTGGTCATAGCTGTGGTTCTGGAACAGAAAGTGTTGACTGGTCAATAAAGCTGAGCTGAGAGTGAAAAGGAAACATAGTGTCCCACCTTGCTTCCCTATGTTGCCAGTGAATGTTATGATTTATTTGCTTGCATTACTCTCTTCTCCACTGACTGTGATCCCGTGATCTTCAGATAGAACACTGATGACTAGTAAGGTGTTCATGTTCCCCAGAGGAACACTATTCCTCACTTCTACCTTTGGGTAGTCTGGAGGTCTACTGAGGGCAGAGAAGCAGGAAGCCATTTTGCACTAAACAGCCTGACCTTAGAGGATGTTCACCAAAGGTGCCTCTAGAAAATGTGTGACCAATGAGATCACAACAGGTCCCTAATTTAAAGGGTTTTTGTTCCTATTCCGTGTGCTTCAATTCACCTTGACTTTAGCTGTTCTTAAATGAGCATCCACAAAGTGAATTTAGAGGATTTAGTGCATTTTTCTGTCCAGAATTAATAATGAAATCTTTTCACCCAAAGGATCCAAGACCTTAATGCTGTCTGCCTAGTAACAGTCGTAACAGATGCTGTGGAAAGGTAAGGCTATTTGAAATCAGAAATTGAAGTTTCCATCCAGGAATTTCCTTTTCCAAACAAACCCAAGATTCAATAAACACTAGATAAAAACTAGAGAATCCAAATTATCATTCTTATAATGATTATCCGTCATTCCAGACCACATTTTGCCATCAATGTTGTTTAATCTCCAGCCTCCTGTCCCAACATGAAGGAAGTTGGATGGGAATATTTATGGCAGATGTTAAGACAAGGCAAAAGGTGCCAGCTGTGATTCAGAATGGCTTTTTGCAGCTGCAAAAGGTTGGTGCTGTTGCAGCCTAGTTATGGCACTTAGTGTTCCCAAACTAGCTCCCAGCAAGGAATTTAAACCTCTAAGCTAAATGATGGTGTATTAGTGTTCTAATTTTGCTTATCCTGGGAATTGAGGTAAAGATGCCTGGCTGCTTAGACTGTGAAAAATATGATTCGCCATTGAAATGAATATGGCCTAACTACCTTGAGGCCAGTATTCCTAACTACAAAGTGAAGTGATCCTCCTAAGAGTGTGATCTCAGACATGTCCCCTTCCCCATGAAAGGGTTCTGAGGATCTGAGCCTCATATAAATAACAGTGTAAAACCCTATACCTAATGTTGCTGCAAGGATTAAGCTCTTTGGTGCTGGAGAACTTGAATCCCATGAGGAAAAGTTGGCTGTTTGACTGATGTCCAATTCCAATCAAGTTTGCAGAGGCTGGGAGGAATCTAGCACAGCTCATGACTGACCATGAAGAGGAAGATTATTGCCTAGGAAAGATTGCTGTGTTTGGCCAATGATGCATGGCCAAGTTTGATGAATTAATAGGATGAGGAGAAGCTTATTTGGGTCTCTCTGGAATATTTTAACTCTGAAGACTAAGGTAGTTGCTTTCCATGATGCTCTAAGCCTGTAAATTCCTTCTGGCTTGAACGATATTTTTATTATTATTATTTTTAAGCATGTAGACTAAACACTATCCATACATCTCAGAGCTGCCCAAC
>NW_009927750.1:93939-101294 GCF_000696875.1 Nestor notabilis | reverse complement strand
CATTGGGAAAACAGAGCCCTTTGGATTGTTTATAGCCAGTGCTTTAGATGGCTGACTTTGCAGGACCTCTCTTGTTTTTTGGTGACACAAAGGAGGCAATAAGAATATCACTGAACCCCCAGACTTGCTGTGCTTTTCTTGAATGAGTACCACACGTAAACTGCTGGGACAGCTAGTCTCTGAGAGGATAAATTCCCATTTTGCACTGAGTGGCACAAATCCAGAGTCAGTTCACTGAAATCAGCAGGTATTTTGGATCAGGAGTGAAGAGAACATAGCCTAACGTCAGAATCTAAGTTGAACAGCCCTCAGAAGCTTTAGAAACTAGATAGTATTTGCTTGGAAAGCCAAGGCATATCTGAAGGTATTCAGACTTGAGCTGTCTGACTTGACAGAGCTAAAAGCTATTCTAGTTCTCTAGCTCCCATTTGGCAAAAGACTTACAGCTTCTCTGTCTTCTCAGCAAGGACGTTGATCAATCCACCATCTCCCTCCAACGACTCTTGTAATGACTTTTACAGGGTCACTGGGATCATCTCTATTTCTGGTTGCACTAGTGGGACCAGCACGTGTCATGTTCAATGACAGTTAAATAGAGCCTTAGGTAGAGAGACAGGGACTGAATATGGATGAATGAATCAATGGAAGTATGGGTGTTGAAGAGGTATGGAAAGAAAAAGAGAGAAATCAGTCCCTTCCACAGTGCCTTCAAAATGCTTCTTTTGGGCATAAAGATAATGTATCTGCCCCTTACCCTCCACCCCCCATACAGAAACAAACAGTGGAGGGAAGGCTTTTCTATTCTGTGATAACATTCATGACACACATGAATAAGAATCATCAACTGAGTTTTACCTTGACATTATTATTATTTGCCAGGTACTTCCCTGTCTTTTAATAAGGTCCTTGTATTTGGTTCAGCACTGTTTGTGTAACTTCTGGGTATTATCCCAGGTCTATAGCTAGAAAACCTTACACAGTCATATTAGCTTCTTCTGCAAAAAAATTAACTTGGCTTCAAACTCTTCCCCTTTTCTTCACAGAGACTTTGAAATAAGTGGAGAAGCTAGTCATTAGAAACCCATCCTATGTATGCATATGCATTAAATTCATACAGTTACATATACACAGACACACTCTTCTCCCCCTCCCCACCCCCCTGCCCCACCCTGTGTGTCCATTTATCTTTTATAAGAAGCTAAGCTACAGAACGCTGATTTGTTCTCAACAACATCAGTTCAGGTACACCTTCTCCAGCACCAATGATTCTGCCCTATAAGTTTAGCCCTAGGATTCCAGAAAACCTACATCAGTCTTTAGCTCCACCACAGTTTTGCCAAAGAACCTTAGAAAAATAGTTTAAGCTACAAGGATCTGTTTTCCCATCTGCGATACTTATTCCCAGCCTCCTGGGAGGTTTGCCAGGGTGCTGGATGTGCATGAATTGTTTAATTTTGTACTGGTACAGGATGCAGAGATGACTGTGACCTGTCCCTCTCAGGGTGTTGCAGGTGAGGCTTGGCTTTGTTCGCATCTCATTTGTAAACTTCCATAGAGGGTGATATTAGGTAAATTCTGAGTTCAGAACTGGATGGCAAAGAGGTTTCCTTCTTGTGATCTATCACACATCCTTCAGTGCCCACTGTTACGTTTTCCAGAGCTGTTCCCAGACTTTTATGAAAAACTTGTGAAGTGGAAGGTGACACAGCAAAGCCAGCTGAATGATTTAGCTTAAAAGCCCTTTAAAAACTCCATTACATGTTAGAAACAGTCAACAAGACAAAATTACAGAAATCTCTTTTAAAGCTTTTCCTCTCCTCCTCTTCATTACCAGGAACCCCTCTTTCTCACATATAAACCCTCTCTGGCCCAGGAAAGCCCAGGCTAGAAACTCACAGGAAGGAAATAACCACATCCTTTGGGTTCAGTGGAGACTGATGCTTTTTAAGTAAAATGTTTTGAATGACCAGAAAGTACCCTTAAAGCATTTTTCAAACATTATTAATAATAATTAATTTGTAAGGAGAGTATAACTAACCAAAAAGCCTTCATTTAAGCAAAACCCAGTCTTTCCTGTTCTTCTGGTGAAGTTTAGTTCAGAGTCTTACAGTACCACTTCAAATCCCTATTTAGTTAAAATAATATTTTTTCATTGTCTAGGAATACTCTCAATAGCTTAGTAAAAAGAAGCACTAAAAATTACTCGAATGGAAACAGGCTTCATCTACACCTAGATATCAGGTCTTTATGTTTTTCTCAGATGTTCAAAACAAAATGCTTGCAGCTTGATTTCTAGATACATACAGAACAGAGCTGGCACATATATCAGTAGATGATGTATCTTTGTATGTCAGGCCAAGTTTTGTAGGCATTCAAATATGGACATGAATGACTATTTGAAGTGCGCATCTTAAAAACATGTCTGTTTTACTGTACTGGAGCTTAAAACAATTCCCTAGAGTTTATGTGAAAGCATGAAAGTTTCTCCTCCATATCAATTAGGAGAGAAAAATGAAAAAAACCCCAACAAAACCCATCAAAAAAATGAAAGGAATGATCTATGTCAGTTTTGGAAGGACCAACAGGTGAAGAATGAACTCCAACCCAGAGGTTTGCTATGCATTTTATTTCAAAGATGAAGATAAAGTTCACTCAGGTTTCCTTAAAAATTATTGTTTATTTTTAATAAAACCCATTCACTCATTGGCCTGTTGGCTTGGCAGCCACTTCTTAATGCTGTCAACTGGAACATCTGACTTTAGGAATAAACTCAAGTTCCCAGGACCTAGGCTGGCAGAGGGTAAGTGCATTTGGGAATCCTGTGTTTGAGTCCCTGGAGGAGGGAAAATGCCTCTAAAGCTCTTCAGGGATAGGATATTCATTGGGTCTTGTTACAGTAGGCTCTCTTATGTCTCATTCGTGTGCCTTCCTGGCTGGGGAGAATAGCATGAGTGGATAGGGCCATGAAAGGAAATAAGGGCAAAGAATTATTTTTTTTTTCTGGGCAGTAGATAACAGTGTCTGGATGCTGGGATCTTTATGCCAGGCTATGAGAGAGAAAGAATAGATTTTTAAAAAGGGAAATGAATTAGGGTTACAAATAACTCTGAGATGAGTGCTATCTTAACCCTGTGGGTGCTGTTATCATTGGAAACACATGGCCGTACTGTGAGTCCTTCTCTCTGTATGTGACCACAGGTAGTGGAAAGTTATTCTGTCGTAGTGTGACATTAACATTCATGGTGCAGATTTTAAGAAATTCAGCATTTTGAATGATACTTTGTGTTATATGGTTACTCATCCCTTAGGAACCCAATCAAGATTCACTACCTCATTATGTTGAGGACTCCCTGGAGTCCTTGGGTGGAAATGCGATTGGATCACGCTGAGCACAGGACTAATGTGAAACATTGCATTCAATTCAGCCAGATTGCATTAAACCACTTTTCAGTAAGCTGTGAAATTCTTGCTGGATTCTTCTCCTGGATGGGACTTTGGTCCAAGAAACTCTCTGAAAAGAGAGACTCTCCCTGCCTTTTTCTAGGTCATCCAGCTAATTGCATTAATTTTCATTTGTAGCTCAGTTTGTAAAGAGGCAGCAAAGACAGATGTTGTTATTTGCCAGGAAGATTTCCCAGTCTCTCTTTCAGGAGAGCCTTCTAGTCTCCAGTTCATGTTTTCAGTGCCATTTTCCTGGGCATCTTACCTATCCCCACTGTTGGGTTTCTGTGGCAGTGAAAATATCTGGCACAGTTCTCATAATGTTAACATTAAACCCATCAATTGTACTTGGGGCAACCCACACATCTTTTTTTCTGATGCTACTTTGGTTTCCTCCCTGGCATTCTGAAGTATCAAAGCCAAATCTTTGCATCGTTTCTTCTGAACAGGCCATTACTAAAAAGGGTTGGACACCATTTCTTTCCACCTTCTAGTGCTGATGTTCCAAGTCACCCAGTATCTCTCTCTCTTTTTTGTTTGGTTTTTTTTTTTTCCCTTCAGTGGACAAATAGAGTCTTTAAAAGAGAAGAAAAGAATCTGAATAATAGGAGCCTGGTTGAATACAGATATTTCTCTCCCTATCACATTTGAGGCCTCCCTTCTGCAAGGGTCTGGTCTTGCTTTCTCTGTTTCTGTAGTTGTAACCCACAATTACTACCTTTGACCTCAGGCTACTCAAGAAAACTGAAACCAGAAGGGATATCTTGACTGAAATTCAGTAGCACTGAGGTCGGTGGCTTCAGGCCTTAACAGAATATCTCAAAACCATTTGGCTATTTACTGGCAGGAGCCAAGTTTCTGAGGTGGGTGTGAGAAGTAAAACACTTTCCTGTGAAGGCCAGCCTCTGAGGCAGGAGTCTGGAGATGGGCTGAATGTTTTGCAGCATTGTACTGTGGGATTTGGTTGGGTTACTCGGAAGGAATTGGCCTCAAAACTGGCCCTGTGCTTCTTGAAGAAAGATTTCACCACTAACACTTTGCAGAATTACATCTCCCAATTATTGGCTGGTATTTCCTAGCAGAAGTAATTTGTACTTGTTTTTTCACCTTTAAAATAAAGGAAAAACCACTGCCTTTCCAAGGGAACATTGGAGTGCTTAACCAATAAAGCATTTTCTTCCCTTCAGGGGAAAGAAAGCATCCTTCTATTTCATATAGATTTTACATGCATTGCAGCACCTTTTTAACTTTTCCAGGCTTAGATTACAGTGCCTGCAGTCCTGGCATTAAAGCTAATTTACACCCGAGAGTAAAGTAAAATACTATCATACTAAGACCTTTGAAGGCCTTGACTTCATTAAGGTTAATGAAGTGCATCCTGTTAATGTCAGCTCAAGGGTGGCTCATGGGAAAATGGAATAATGTCAAAACTAAGCAAATTACAGGAAAAGTGACACTAAGTAATCTTGCGAGGCTTATTCTTCAGACAGACATCAAACCCTGCCCTTTGCCATATATGCTATGCATTACTTCAGTTTATTCTGAGATGACTATTTGACTTGAATAGACTTTTCTGTATTCTGCCATAACAAGATATTAAGCCTTCATGTAAATCTTCCATTCAAATACTCAGAGCAATTGCAGTTCTGAGAGTTCATTGAGGACTTCGGTCAAGAAAAACCAAAACCAAACGAGAAATCAGTTAATCTGATATAAACACACATTTTGTTTGTGCTGAGGAACTGAGATGTAAGGATTTTCCTTAAAAAGCTTTGGAGTGAACACTTATTACCAATGGATGGCTCTATTATGGTGAATAAGTTGACTTTCTGAGAAAGATCCTGTCATGGACACTTCAGCTTCTCAACACATTTAGTATTTCTTGGTAGACTGTTCTTGTTCCCAGACTCCTACAGTTCTTTAGCTGACAATAGAGCCTGGTAGCCTATTCTGGCCCAAAAGAAAGTATTTATTAATCCCTTACCTCCTTTAATATGTGCAACCACCTTACAACTTACAGTGTCATCACTGGAGAGTGACGATTGAATCTCCAGATTTGATGAAAATTTCAATTTGAGATGTTGTTGTAGAAGAAGGAGGAGGAGAAAACTTGGAGATATTGTGACCACAGGACCCCTTCTTCAATCATGGCCTTTCCATGCAAGTAGTTTGAGCTGTTTCAATTGGCAAAAGACATGTTACAGTCCTTAGACAAGACATACGTATTATGCCAAGTGTAGATTCTAAAGTGTAAAAAACAGTATGGCTTTCTCCTTGTTTATCCTGTCCTATCCCTCACTTCTTCCTTCCCCTATCCCTCTAGCTTTGATGTCACTTTCCAGTGATGCCATTTTTTCAGCTGTAAGGTGGCTGACAGTAGAAGGATGAGAAATGCCCACTTGGATCAAAACTTCCAAACTCTCTGAGCAGTCAAGGGGCTAGCAAGACTAGCTACTCTCTTCCTCCTGAGGTACATTAAAATGTCCTAAGAAATCATTAGGTGATTCAGATACTTTTCAGTCTTGTGGTAGGTACCTTTCCTGCTTAAATGGGCATGAAAACAGTCTAGATAGATAGTATCTAAGTCTCTATCTCTTCTTCCAGCATATTTCTGTTTTATTATTCATGGGCAGGTTTGTAAATGACATGTTCCTTTCAGTACTGTAAGCCAACTGTTTCCAGTACATCCATGTTGTAGCATCTGCTGCTCTCCCTAATGTTCTTGTAGTCTTCAACAGTGTATGCAAACCTTGTTATCCAGTGGGACTGAAGTATATATTATGCTGCGTTGTCCCTATTGTTTCTTCAGCAAGGACACTGGATGGATGGTCTGAGAGCTGTCAGGTTCAGTCTTTAAGTACTCCACAGATTACATTCTTTTGATGCACCTAAGGAGAAGCTATGTGAGAAAGAAGGTTGTAAAATTAAATAGTGTAAGGAAGGAGAGTTTCCAATGTTTCTCACAAAGCCTCAGCAGATGGCGGGACTCAGATTGCTCTAGATGCATTGTGAGAAAGATGATTGTGAGATTATTATCCAAGAGATTCCTCCTAATTTTCACTTTACAGTGAGCAAGTGAATTTATCTGGAGTGTTTTTCTTTCTTAGATGAGTCACACACATGGATTTTTGTGCATACACTTTTGTATTAATCAGCAATTTTATTTTGACTCACTCACTTTCTGTTCACTCCTCATTAAATATTCCAGCTTTGCATTCAGTCCTGTGCTTATCCAGTCCCACAAGTCTTGGCATTCTTTTAAATGGTGAAAGGATGAAACCCATTTCAGGCTGGAAACAAGTGAATTTAGAGAGAACACTTATGAAAAGTGAATTTAAAGTTAACCATGTGGCCAAGCTGCCCAATCGGAATGGATAAATCCCAGCAACAAATTGCCCATGAACAGACAAGGGAAAAGGACTATTTATCTGAATGACTTCACAGCTGGACTCACACAGTATGTACATTTGAAAACAAAAAAATGAAATACAAATCATCCAAGAAACAACCTGCTATGAATCATTGAGAAAGAAATGCATTTGCAACAAGGAGTTTCAAATAGCAAAATTTTTGCATGAGGCAGCATGTTTCAGGTTCAAGTCTTACACAGGACCAATGCTTCTGAATGGACCCTTAATGCAAAATGCAGAGAAAACCTCCCATACCTTTGGCTGGTTTATATTTTAGGCAAGACATGAGTATTAACTCCTTTCTTTCCCTGATTTGTCTGGTGACTTTTTTGGAATGTTGACAGTTTTGCAAAACCAGTGTTCTTTTTTCCTCTGGGGAAAGGCCTGGGCAAGGGTGACCAATGCAGTCCAAGCAGTGCAAGCAGAATATCTAAAATCCTCTACATAGCTCTGAACACACAATCTAGGCTAAGTTGCAGAGTTGGCTTGCCAAAAGGACACGAA
>NW_009927750.1:87428-93908 GCF_000696875.1 Nestor notabilis | reverse complement strand
TCCTGCTGGCAGCAAGCTTGGAGGAAAGATGATCTGTTTAAGTCTAGTCTCTTTCCTTGGGTAGTCCCTTGTTCAAAATGAAAACTAAAATAATATCAGAGTGCCAATATGTTCACTGAAAAGTCCTGTATGGTGCAAACACTGTGCAGTCCAGGTGACTATCTGCCAGGGAGTCTGCATGGAGAGCATGGCAGCTTTTTCCAACACCATGGTCCTGCATGCTTGTCTTCTAGTCCTCTTCTGTACCTCTGCAGTCTACTGTACTCCAGTAGTAATGGCCCAAAGGACCTGAAAACTTCCAGTTTGGATTTCAGTGAAGCACATTTCTCCCATGAAGCCCAGTATGACTTTTTTCTCAGCTCTGGGAGAATGCAGTGGTTTTTTCCCAGCAGCTTAGAGGACTTTTCTGGGAATGAGAGGGCATTAGGGTGAAATGTCACAGATTTAATGGCAAGTTACCCAGGCTTTCTTTGTTAGGGATATGTGATATATTTGCATGTCTACAGAATATTTGCCACACTCTTCCATGAGGCATTGAAGCCAGGCTTTCAAATGCTGAGTAAATCTTTATTCCTTTTTCATGCCCAGTTTAATTTATTCCATCAGCACTGGCTACATAAAGACATAAATCTTCCCATGGAACAGTACAAAACAACCAGCATCAATTTGTAATTTCTAATGACTGAGCTACAACTGGCAGGTGGCCAGGAATTAGTGCACTTCATCTTTTCCTTAGGTTTCATATAATAAAGTGAATAATTGGGGTAATCAATATGGAAAAAAAAAAAAAAGAAGTATCTGCACCTGTTTTGCTTACAGCAGAATTTGGAGACTAGAACCTACCAGTTAGAGACTACAGCATCCTGGTTGATAAGAGGCCTTGATTCAGGCAGAAACAAAGAGAGGTCCTGAAGTTCATGGGGAAAGCAAACACCTTGAATGTTCAACCATAACTCCAGAGCTGCCCAGTCATTTGTTACTGGAGATCGGCAGAAGGACAAGATTTCTCATGAGGTTTCCTGCTCCACCAACTGGGGAGTGTCATAGAAAAGCATGGGAAGAATCAGGTGTCATCCTTTCTAGCCCCAGTCTTCAAACTCTGCATAGTGCTATTGACTTCATCTACTCTGAACATTTGCTTTAGCAGAGAGTAAGATTTGAAGAATTTAGGATGTTCAAGGGAGGAGACGTTTCTAAAATAAACATCTTAAAAGTGCTCTTAAAGTAGACTAGATTATCTCCTTTCCTCTCTTCTTTCATACTTTCCTATGAGAAAACACATTGGAGGGAACAAGCCTGTGTTGGGAATGGCTTCCTCATGGATTTCAGACAGTGGTTGTGGGTAGCCAGTAGCTTGAAAGAGAGGAGTCCATGGATAATATGCTGAGGAACTAATCTAGGATGGAGATGAGAGAACATTCAGAGATTCCTCTTCCATACTGGCTGGCAGACTCAACAAGGTGGAGTGAACTCTGCAGTAGACTTGAGTCTTTAATTACTCTGGGCAAGTGCATGCTAGTGAAGGAGCTGGTGCGGCGGGGGTGGTGGTGGGGGGGGGCGCATGAACCTCATGCATCAGTCAGAGCCCACTACCTTTGAATGCACATTACTATCTATCTGCCATGTGAACTGAAGGAACAACTGGCAGAGGTAGTATGTTGTTACTGTTCAAGAACAGATGGTTAAAAGGAGACGTGATACATTTATGTCTCTGCTAGGCAACAAAATATATGGATATTCAAAATCCTGGCTCCTCTTCCTGATTCTGGGAGGAAATGTGACCTAAGCCAGTACACTCAACACAATCAATCACTCCAATTTAGTGCGCAGTCTTTCTAAAAGGCAGATTGTCATAAAAGGGATCTTCGCTCTGTACACCTCTCTTAGAAAACCTTTCCACAAACTTACTTTTAAAATGTATAAATGGTCTCTATCTGTCTCTTCAGGCAGTGATATAGGGCTGACTTAAATGGAAAACCGAAAAAATGAGGAGTTGAGACTAATAACCATGACTTTCCATGAAGCTGGCAGCTTACTACACTTTTCTGTAACTCAAAGAACAAACACTGTTGTGGCCACCTATACCGCTGTTTTTTTGCAGTTATGCCCTTCTGTTTAGGATCTCAACTCATCTGTCTGCTATGTAAAAAGTTTATAGTAAAGACTGGCACTTTTCAGACACAATATGCAGAGACTTTGGTGGCTGGACCACATCCAACTCTTACAAGCTCTAAGGACTACATGCACATTGCCATGTCTGGGGCCTTAATAGTACCTTCTTCTTCCCCAGTTCATTCCCTCTCAAGTTTCCTCCTGAAAGCCTGAAAGATTTCAGACTGTTTCAAGAAAACAATGAGGAAAGAAATGTCTGGTTTAGAAAAGTAATTTATTTTTTCCCATTTCTTTTTCAGAAATGGCCAGACTGTTAAAACATTAATTACCCACCAAAGAAAAAAAAAATTCCCCCCTCAAAACCACAACAAAACCACACAGAAAAAAAAGCCAGCCTAAGGCAAAGCGTGAACACGGGAAGTTTCACTCCGAATGATTAAAGTTCGACAAAGCTATAAATCCATGAAAAGAAGAACTTACACCAGAGAGTGTTAAGGAAAGTTTAATACCCATATTGTTATTCTCAATGTTAATTACATAATGCACTAATAAATGGGTAGGGGTTGTCATTCACAGAGGTGCATTTGGCCAGTACTGCACTTACTGCCCCTTAGGAGTTCACTCTCTCGCAGCAGCTGCTGGAAGAAATGTCTGCCAGGCAGATACTGCTGTGTTGTTTGGAACTACCAGAGAGGACTAAGATCCCATGTAAGGTTATGAACCTCTTTTCACTTATGTTATGCATCATCAATCTTTAAACATGATGTTCCTGTTCATATTCAAGCAAATATCATATTGCCATAAAAGTTTCTTTAAAAACTATATATAATAAAATAATCAAACCAGTTACAAAAGTAGTGAACAGAGAAGCTGATTCATTATAATAAGCTCAAATGAGAGATAATGATCTAAATACCTCCACATTTTAGGAAAATGTGCACCTGGAATCTACCCAGGGCTTTCACAATGGGCTGAACCAGTTCCTTCAGACTCTGGGAAAGTTCAGGCCCACATTTCCATTCTCTGGCTCGGAACCATCTCAGTTTTGATCTTGTGTATAATTCATCAAGTTTCACACCACCGGTTATCCACTACGGCTCAGGTTGATTGCATCGCTTAAGAAAAGTGCTGCTGAAGGTGCAGGGAAAACAATCATTTTTTGTTATTTTCGCAAAACACACAAGCACAAAAAGAGAAAAGAAACAAAAGAAAGAGAAAGAAGGAGGAAGTGGCACATGATGTCACGCGAGCCATTTTTGCTCAGATGTGTTTCTTCAAGGGTGAAATGCTGCCATCATGAGATTTAATAATTCTCAGCCAGAAGTTATTGGCCTGAAGAGGGGATTTCCCAATGAAATTCTGTGGTTTGTATTATGCAGCAAGTAAGACCCTATGAGTCTTAATGGTCACTGAAACCTTTAAAGACATTTCAGCACGCTTGCAAGATACACTCACAAGAGTTTCACTAAGCAGGCAACTACAACTTGCATCCCAGCAGATTAAAAATTTTCATTGGCTTCATATTTGCTTGGGCAAAATTCAAGTTTTGGGCTCCTGATTCCTGCCTCAGACCAGTTTGAGTCTGTGGTGATGTTTCCAACAATGTATTTGGTTCTCTCCCTGAGCTCAGCCTGAATACTACTGATTCAGAAAAATGAGCTAGAGCAAATGGCCCAACTTTGGAGTGTGTCATGAGTACTGATATGACACATAGAAATAGGAGTTTGCATGCCTAGAGGAGCACTGGCACCATAAATGATTTTTGAGCAAATTTGCTTTCTAACTGTTCAGGGCTTTAAAACGATGTTTCACAGGTCTCTAGTCACAGTCTCTAAACTGCCCATTTAACCTGGACTTTATCCCACCACTTAAAAAAAAAACCCAAAAAACTAAAAACCTCTTTAAATCCATTACATTTTTTAACCTAAGTATTTTATCAAAGAATTAGATTTTATTTCTAGCTACCCAGCTTACAATGTCAGTTTCAGAAATATTTTATGTTAATGTTTTCAACAGACACCAGAAGAGATGGACTTTTCACTGCTGAGCACTGAGCAAATGAAATGGCTGTACCTGTCCCACATCTCTGTTCCTGCAAATGAGCCTGTAAATGCTTACTAAGCTCTAAGGAGCTTGTCAAGCTATGCAGAGAAGAGCCACAGACAGCAAGAGACCTCCTCTTCCTCATTTCATTCATCTTAATCCCATCATAGAGCAGTAATTGAGGGAAGTATTCTCCCCGAGTTGTGATTTCAAAGAAGGTAGCCTTATATCCATAATACAACTCAGCTCTAATGACTCCTTGTTAAAAAAGCAATAGGAATTTCTTAATGGTAAACAATATTAATCATCATTTCCCATCGGTGCAGCCTATTATGAAGCGATTAAAGACTGTTTACGATGAGGGAGGGAGGGTGTCATGGGGGTGGTATTTGTTTTGACAACCATTCATTTCCCAAAATGCCTGGGAACCATATTCCTGGTTTAACTATATGGAAATCCCTGAGGTCGAAGGACTGAGACGAAGTATTACTCCTTTCTCACTCTCTTGTGCCATAATCACCTTTCCCTGCCTCCTTCATCCAGTCTCAAAAAGCGACTCTGTCTGCAAAGACCCTTCCTTCCCCCAGAAAGTGTTTGCTGTCTACTGCTGGGATGCCATGACCTGCAAGGATTGGGAATTTGGGTGAGCAGTTTCTTTCTCCAAGACCTGTTTACCCAAGTCCATTTAATTCTTCTGGCTTTGGGCACAATCTTATGTTTCTGCTGTAACTCCCCTAATCCTCAGTGCAAACATTTTGAGGCAGTTTCTTTGTAGAATAAAATGCCTACAAACACTGCAGATTGGTTTCCTCATGCCTGGCAAACCACCAGCAGCCAACCCATGTCCTGGTCATTCCAGGAACCTCTCTTAAATAAAATTAATTTTTGCTTAGGTGAATTTTAATCATCAAGCCAAACGTATAGGGATCAGAGCCAATTAACAATTAGAAATAAACAGAGCCAGGGTGATTATTAAATCCACTTTACTGTACTTTGGAATTTTCTGGTTGCTGTAATACTGAATCAAAGGGATTTCCCACCCTTCCTAGCCCTGAAGTACCTTTTCCTTGCTGCAAATATGTTAGCTCTATGTTTTTTCCAAAGAAAAAAGAAAAAGTATAAAAAGCACAAAAATCACATTTTTATTCTCAAATACGAAATATAACAGTTTGCTTGTGGTGGTATTTGGCACTTTTGCAGGGTTTTGACAGTAGTGTCATGCATCGGTGTTGCAAGCAACGTGGTATAACCAAGACTGTATGAAGACTACCCCACTGTGATTAGGATGTATTCGGAGTTAGAATGCATTCACTGAGCAGGAGAAGTCTTACTAGAAATGCTGGAGAACCAAAAAGGAGAAAAGAGATAAAAATGTTATTTGAATCTCAGAGAAGGGCAAACAAGACATGCATGTGATATAAGACGTCTGAAGAAGGGCTGAAATACCAGTTTAGAACTCATGAAATATAGGAAAAGGCATGATCCACACATGCACTCATCCTCTGGGATCTCATGCTGACAGCAGGAGATGAGGATAATCAGCACATTGCAGGATTTAGCTCAGACTCTCTCTTCCAGCAAAGTAAAGTGGATTGAATTTGAGATTTGTAATACATGTTCTACCACTGCAGGAAAAGCACTGAAGAAAGGGTCGTACTGTGTCAATTCCAGGTCTTGCAGAGAGCACCTTGTCTGCAGAGGAAAAAAACATGATTGTGACTAGCTGTAATGTGTAACATCAGGAACAATTAACTGCTGGGCAAGATTTAACAGCTTTTTAAAGTTTCCATCACTCAGTCTTAGGGAGGGGTTTTTTTAAACATAAACCAGTGACAAACTGCTGGTGAGAACAGAGCCAAAGGAATGGCTCTGTTTTAACATCAGGAGTTAATCGACCCGACATAATCACATACTTTGGTTTTATTTATCTATTATAATTCACTGAGAAAAATTCTTGAGTCAAAATAGCAGGTTTCCAGAGTCAGTCAGAGAGCCTGTTAAATAAATACCACGTTTTGAGGGGAAATATATCAAAAGGAAGTTTCACGTTTCTCAAGTGAAAGGTCTGAGCCCTGGCATTTTTCTCTCTGCTGTTCAATTCCACAAACATCTGAAATAAGGCAGTCTGCTTGCTACTGAAAACTTGCAATGAAACCAGAAACTGAGGGAATATCCCAAAAGGAAAAGACTGGATGCTCTGGCGAGGTACTGCACAAAAGCTGGCCTTGAGTGGCCTTCTGATTTTCTGCTCTGGGGAAAGTTTTAATGCCAAATTACTGAGTTTAGCTGTCATCTTCACTCCAGCAGGGCCAAACTAGGGATATG
>NW_009927750.1:67640-87192 GCF_000696875.1 Nestor notabilis | reverse complement strand
CATTCCTGCACCAGATGAATATGTCAACTCCAAGTCTTCCAGGTAGAGATATATGACTCCCTTTCAACCAGGCAGTTTTCTAGATAAATTTAACTCCAAGAACTACTACAAAAAGAGAGATCCTCTGGACATTGTTAATTTAGAAGAGTAGTATTTATTCTGGGAGAATTTTAAGTGGTTGGTTGCTTTCCATTACTTAGTCAACTGAAGTGGGCTTGTCAAGATCTCTATTTCATCAGTCTGTATGCTGTCAGTGGCTGAAAGCACACACCCAGAGATACAAACACTTCATGTGGCCTCACTTTCTTTTACTCCTTTGGTAAACCTTAGCTTACGACCAGCGTTACAGATGGGATTTAAGGGTCATGGATCTTTTACTTGGCCACTTTTAAGTTTTTATGAATGATAAGTTCTCATTGAGGATGGCAGAGAAGGAAAGCACTTCTTCTGGGATTTCTGATTTGGGGCTATATACAAGGACTATTTGAAGTTCAGTTGTTTTTACATAGGCATTAATCGAAAGATTCCCTAAACTGAACTTCTTTCACCTTGAACTCAAGGACCACTTTTCTCTGCTCGTAAGGATTCACATCTAGGATAAATACAATCACTTGCACAGAGCCTTTTCTAGGAGCAATGCAAGTGTAAGATGAGTGAATGATTATTTCCAATGGTGGTTTAAGTCTTGCACAAAACAGAATAACACAGTGTAAGGCGTTTTTGAGAGATTAGGAAAAAGGTATCACAAAAGACTCTGAATAAAGACAAATATAGTGGGGAAGAGTGCTATCTGTGAGGCTGACAAGGATACCAGAGAGGATGGAAAACAAGAGAGCTGGCCAAATCAAGTAACAAAGAAAGTGTGCTGATGATTCAAGGACTGTTAAAAGGCAGCCAAGGTCAGGGAGACCTGGAACAAAGGGATCCAGAAGACCCCTCCCAAGTGCTGACAAGGAGGGAGAGAGGTCAGTAAATGGACACATTTCTGGGACCCTTGCTTTGGACCCTGTAGTGAGGATACAAATGATGTCTAGGTTATTTGAAGAGATGGAAGAAAACTGTTCTGAGGGATGAGAGCTGTGAAAAAGGTTTCTTGCAAAAACGAAGGAAAGAAGTGGTTTAGTCAGAGGGGCCCCTTGAAAAACTTGCCTTTTTGAAAGATCTGCAAAGAATTTTTCCTCTCTCCTTGACTCTTACAGTGTGTTCTCCATGGGAAGCTCTCTGCAAACCAACCATGTCTCTATATTTTCACACATTCTGTGGCTCTGTTCCCCAGCATACAGCTGAGGCAGAGACTGGAGGATAGTGTGTAGAGACTCTGTAATAGAGGCTTATCCCTCAGCCTCAGGTGGGTATTAATCACTGCCTGGCTCAGCTTGGTGCCAGTGGCAAATAAACACAACGCATTGATCTGTGCTCAGAGGGACTGCTGGATTTGACACTAATCCCTTTTGATTTAAAGTTCTTTACACTGTGGAGGAGGTGAGTGCATTTTGTCAAAACTAAGAAACATTCTGCAGACAGAAGAAAACATTGGACCATCTTACAACAGGCAATCTTTATTTTGCCAAAATCTCCAGAGAGTTTGAAGCATTTTCCTGGGCCCTTTCCCAGCATTCTTCTAAATGTTTATCCCATTCCCCCTACTTGGTTATTTCTGAGCTACTACCCTTTCCTAATATCCACAATTCTGGAGAAATTCCCTCAGGAGTTTTGCACAATTCCTAAAGCAACTAACCTGAAGGAATACCTTCATACCTCTTGCAATAAGATCTGTCCATCATCTTGGTCAGTACACCTTTCCTTCAGTAGAAACCAGACATTTTCTCCTCCCCTTCTTTCAGTTACCTCAGTAGGTTTATTACTATCAAGGGATTGAAACACACGACTTTTCAACCTCTACTTTATTTTGCACTTGCTGTGATGCTGTTTGAGAGCTTGTTGCATGAATAAACATTTGAAAGCCAAGGAGTCTTGACCTGAACTAGGTCCATTGCCCTTTTTGGTTATGGTGGAGACCTACGTGGTGTGCAAAGAGTTACCTAGAGAAAGGTCTTCTGGCTGACATAACCTCCTCCCTCAGTAAATGCTGCAGAGGGTAAAATACATAATAAACCCAGTGGGGAAGGAGAAAAGAGGGATAGCCAAGCTGTTTCTTGTACAGCAGTGCCAAACTGGTTATTTATAGCATCCTGGACCAGAGGCTGCCATTTTCCCTTTTATCACTCCCTGTGAGGTGAGAGGCACTTTCACTCTCGCCTGCTCCCTCTCTCATAATTTTGGCAGCTCTTCTCCTTGAACTCGACCAAATGCAGCCAACCTCAACACAGCTGTTTGATAAACAGAAACAGGGGCAGCAGGCTGGGCTTTGAAGAGGCTTTTGCAGAGCAATAACTAAAGGTTTGAATAATGGTGCACAGTTGGCTGACAGCAACTCTCATTTGGAAGGACATCAGGCACAAACAAGAGTTTGTCAAATAATTAACAAAAATGGAGAGAAGAAAGATGCCAAGACAAACAGCAGCTTTTGAAATAGTGCTCACTTTATGGCCTCTCTTCTAAACATTGTTATATACATGCACAGATACTAAAGAAGTCACTTCATACATATGCGTTCAAGCAAGCTTGGTACCATGGCGAGACCTTGGAGGAAGTTCTTAACAGATCCAGGCAGAAGAGAAAAGATGACACGGGTGAGACAAATTGGTGCTTTACCCAGAAATCTGAACATTTCACCCACTTTTTTTTTTCTGCTTTTTACCTCCCTGTGTACCTGTGTACAACCTACAGGTACAAAATGGAGTAACAGTAATAAAGAAAAAAAAAATTAACAAATGTTCGAAGTTAGAGGAAAGTGAAAAAAATAGACAAACTGTCTGCTACTATCTGCAAACCCCTTGGAAATACATAAGCCTGACAAGAGGATTTGATAGCCTAACCTTGCATACACAAGTTCCATACTCTGATGTGGCATGTGTTCAAGAAAAGGAAACTATTTCTAGTGTGAAGGGCAGCGGAAAGTATTGTTATATTTTTAAAATATATTCCTTCCCTTACCTGGTCTTTTAGGATTGCATCAGGATGTGAAAAATGTTTAAGAGGAAAGGCTGGTGCTCTCAAGATGGGTCAATACCCACATTCCAGAGCCTCTGGGATATATAACTCAGAGATTAGTTCTAATTTGCTAAATTGGTCTTTTGTGTTAGAGCTGGCCTTTGGACATCTGGTGGTAAACGAGTTTCAGCCCTGCATATTTAGACATCATTCCTTAAAGAGGAAAAACAACTGATGAAACCCAAAGCTCATGTTAAGACATATCACTCCCAAAGCTTATGTTAAACCGTATTACCCCAGTGAAAGCTGTTCCTAAATAACCACTCTTGCACATTGCCCAGTCATGTTTTCAGTATCTTGGGAAGTGGGTTTCCCTTCTCCCCTTTATAGTATTTCCCACTATATCTGGGAACCCCACACCAGAAGCTTTGGCAGATTGTTTTTTCCCCTATTCACCTGTATTTTTTTCACTGGGGTGAATGTAATGAAGTAATGAAGGACCATCCCATGACTACATTTTTTTTTTCCTCAGCTTCTAACACAGGCAGGACTTTGAGGTTCCACAAGCAGCTAGAACAATTGCTTTTTGTGAACTGAATAGGGGATTAATTTTGCACAAGGTGTTTCTGATGGCTTGCGAATAGTTCCTGAATTTCAGTGTCAGTGAGTGCCTCTGGCAATAGCTTAACAAAAGTGTTAAAAGAGAGAAGGCTTGTCTTACTTCAACAGGCTGACAGAGCATGGTCATTAGCAGTCACTGCTTTCCACCTACACAGCCCTGGCCTGGAGTTCTGTCTCCATCACCTGATCAGCCCCAGTTCCCCAGTCCCTTTGAAGGCATTTATTTCTGCTCTCACACTGGGGCATGCCAGGTCTGTAGGACTCTGTGCATGATGCATTTTATTTGAGACCCAGGCTCCACTCTGCATTGCGTTAAGTGCTTCCCTTACTGAAGGAGTACAGGAACAAGTTAATGGATAGCAGTACCTGGTATCAGGCTCTGCATGGATGAGAGCTTTGTGGCTAGGTTTCCATTTGCTCCAAGCAGTGATATTTAAAGATGTGATCAGACCTTGAAAATGTTTGGGATCCAATGCGATTATGGGACACTTGCTCCACCAATGTTTGGACTGGCAGGGAAAATGCAGCATCCACCATCTGCACTGGTGGCATAGTGCCAGGAAAGTTTTTTTTGCTGTGGTACTTAAGAGAAACACTAAGCTTTATGCCCTTCCAGGCCATAGCATTGGATGTGGAAAAAAGCTGTGCTGACAGAAAGCAGCTTTTACTGGCACAGCAGATCATGCAGCCCAGGCCTAACACTGGCAGAAAAGATCTGAATTAGTGCCAGCAGCAATGGGGATTTTTGGACAGTCATCTCAAAGGAAGGAGACCAGGGAACAGTGATTGGCTGAACTCAGATACTAACCACTTTCAGCACATCTAGGTATGAACTGGATTTAGCCTGGCAACTTCTGAAGTAAAGCACTCCAGTTACCTCCATTACCTCCTCTCTTCACAATCCCACCGATAAAGGTCAACTGGAGGTGTGACCCCACATGAAGAACAGAGCTCATGACATGCAAGAAGGGGCTGCCATTCAAGTAATGACAAGTGTGACATTGCCATGTTCTTGGGTTGTCTCTGTGAATTTGACAGAGAACTAGCAAAACCAATATCTAGGTACTTTACCTCTTTCCAGGATTATCCTGGGGGAAAATTGTTTCATCCACAAGGTCCTTGCCTGTGAAAACAAGCAAAACTAATGTGTTGTTTCTCTATTTTCTCTCTTCCTAAACTATCACTCACTGTAGTTTGACAAATGTCTTTTCAGGCATTTGAAAAACTACTGGTGCAATTCTTTGGGAATGCCTTTGTAAGCTGCATTCCCTTCCAGAGCAGACACCCTTTAGGTATTGGAAGACTGTTATAAGGTCTCCCCTAAGCCTTCTCTTCTCCAGGCTGAAAAAGTCCAGCTCCTTTTAGCAGAGGTGCTCCAGCCCTCTGATCATCTCTGTGGTCCTCCTCTGGACTCGCTTGAGCAGTTCCATGTCCCTCTTGTTTTGGGCATCCCAGAGCAGTACTCCAGGTGAGGTGTCACAAGACCAGAGCAGAAATGGAAAATCACCTTCATTGACCTGCTGGTCAAGATCCTTTTGATGCAACACAGCATATGATTGGCTTTCTGTGCTGTGAGCACACACTGCTGGGTCATGTTGAGCTTCTTGTCAACCAGCACCCCCAGGTTCTCCTTAGGGCTGCTCTCCATGCTTTCTCTGCCCAGCCTGTAGTTGTGCTTGGGATTGCCCCAACCCAGGTGCAGGACCTTGCACTTGGCCTTGTTGAACTTCAGGAGGTTTTGTCTTTTGAGCCTGCCAAGATGTCTCTGGATGGTATCCCTTCCTTTCAGAGTGTTGACTGCAACACACAGCTTGGTGCTGTCGGCAAACTTGCTGAGGGAGCACTCAATCCCACTGTCCATGTCACCAATAAAGATGTTGAACAGAATTGGTCCCAATACTGACCCCTGAGGAACTCCACTCATCACTGGTTTCCACTTGGACATGCACTCCACCTGACTCTAGCTGGAGTCCTCTGTTGACAATGACACAACTCTGATTCCCTCTGTGTGAGGTGAAAGGAACAGATAGATTTACACTGCGGCTAATTTTTTAACTGAGTCAATTAGATAATCTAGCATGGCTGTGTTTTCTCCTGCGGATAGGCCTAAACCATATTACTAAAACACTGAGTAACCAAGACCATCTAGTGTCTTCTGTCCCTCACTGACCTCTATGTGAACACCAATTCCAAATATATGTCCAAATCTCATAATGAACATGACAAGGCAGTTTCTTGATGTCATTTCTGGTTTATATAAAGCATGGTCATTAGCAGTCATCGCAAAAAAAAATCCCCAACAAATGAAACCCAAAATATCCCATGTTATAGGCAACTGCTCGTGTCACCTGGAGACATACGCAGCAATCCATTGAAACTCATGGAGGAGATGGTGGAACAAAATGAGTCATTTTTGGGATTTGACCAGTCTAGCGGAGATAATGACATTATTCAAACATGACCAGCACTTCTGTCTAGCAGACAAAGCCTGCGGCAATGGAGTCAGAAGGGCTGGATTGCTCTCCTAGTTCTAATGTTGGCTTGCTGGTGGATTCTGGACAAATCTGTCTTCTCTATTTGGAAAGAAAAAGAAAAAGGAAAATAATAGCATGGGTATTGAGAGCTTGGAAATAATGTAAAATAAGAGGAGCTGAGTATAACTGCTACACAGCAGCAACTATGGAACCACTGTGGAATGTTTGCATGGGCCCAAGCCCATGCACGTGGGCATGGACATGGGCTGACTGCTGGGGAAGGAACTTGTTTGTTGGCTTAAACTGGTCCCAAGCTCTTGTCCACATGCGTCTGTATAAATGGGAACTGTAGATGATGCCTTAGGCTATAGTCCATCCCACCAAGAGTTATTCCAAGTTTAGCCTGTCTAAATCCAGGCATTTTAAGCTTAAACTGCAGCCAACAGTTTGATGAAGCTATAAGCTATAGGGTTCTTAGTTCTGTTCTCAAATCGCTCTTCACCCTGTGGTGTAGACCTAACCTCCTCAGAGGCTGTTGTCTCAGAACATCTGCAGAAGACTCCCTGGCACCAATGAGATGAAGTTGCAAAACACCAGGGGGGTGTGTGTGTGTGTGGTGGGGAGCAGCAGTGCAAGCCTGGCCAGACTGGTGTTTTCTTCAGGTCAGCATGAAGACTGGCTGTAATGTCCTTTGGGAACCCACCAGCTGGGCTGTCAGTGGTCATTCTCAGGGTGTTAGCTACCCTGCTCCACTGTGGGGCTCCTGGCTGCAGAAACAGCTGGCCTTAGTCAGGGTCATCCAACTGGCTGTTCAGCAGAGCTAGCTTTTGGAGAAGAGGTTTCCTCAGAGAACAGCCCTGGCTGGGAGGTTTATCTGATTCTGCCTGCTCTGGATAAATGCTGAACCTGGCTTGCAGGTTGGAGGACTGTTTCCCATTGAATTTGTTCTGTCTGGCACATTCCTACAGGAATGACATTGCAAAAGGTACCTCTTTCTCCTTTCTCTTAAATGCCTTTCCAGATTTACACCCTCCCAGCCCTACAGGCAGTCTGCCTACTCATATTTAAAGGCACAGTACACAGAAACCAGAATTACAGCTGTTCAGCCCACGCACTCATGTCTGCAGGACAAATGTACACAGGTAGAGTACAGGAGGCAACGAACAACTTTTCCCTTCCTTTTTTTTTTTTTTTTTCCCCCTTTCAGGTGCTGTATGATGAAATGGAGCTATCTAAGAACCACAGGAAGCATTTATTTTAAGTACAGGCTAATGCCATGAATGTTATTTGTATTACATGACAGGAGAAGGAACCACAACATGAATAAGGAAAGGAAAAACTAGTGTTTTCCTGACCAGTAAATGTCTCTGTTGCTTTCTTAGGTTTCCTATCAATACCAATTTGCATTTCCTTGCAGACCATCAGGGATGTCGATGAGTAACAGTGCATCATTGAGGGTTTAGAATTGCATGAGAGCTTGTAAGTAGGTGCTGACATATTTTTTGGGTGGCAGGAGGTGGCTGGATGCAGGAGCTGAGAAAGGAGGTGTTGGTCTGGCTGATACAGATTTCCCTTGATGTATAACTGGTAATTTAAGCCCATCAAAGTAAAATCAGTTTGATATCCTGAAAACAATGCTCTCTTTGTTCAGCTGCAAAAGAAAGACAAGCAGGCAGGCAAAAGCAAAATATTCTAGCACAAATATCCTGCTGGTTATCAGGCAGATAGAGAGAATCGGGCAAAGGATAACCTCTGTTTGAAATGGTCAGTGTCCTGGGAAATATCAGCATGAGTAACTGGAGTTCATCAGCATGTACTTACAGCTGGATACCGAACTCCCTACCCAGTCATGGAGTGTTATTTTGCATTAAACTTTCAACCACCTGAGCACCTCAAGTGAAGTGTGATTAAATGTCCTGACCAGCTGCTACATCCAGCTGAGAGTAGGCTGCTTTTCAGTAGTGGGTAAATCCCTACTATATAATGTCAAGTTGGTATCCTGCCAGGAGATAACTTTCCCTCCTTCTGCTCAGTGAGACACAGACCATCACACAGCATCTATGGCTGGGAGGCTTTCTTCATCTTGCTTCTCATCTGAAAGCTGCTGCCTCCCAGCTGTGGTCCAGGAATGTCACCAGCTGATTTGGTCATAAACTCTTACTCTCACTTCCTAGGATTTCTGTGAAAGGTTGCAGGTTGTCCACTCACTTTGCTCCAGCTTCACTCAGCCAGTACCTGCAGAGAGGATGCAGACATCCCAAGTGGCTCATGTCTCTAAGGAGCATAGAGAAAGTAAGCAAGAGTGGCTACCAACTCTGCTAGTTAGCCCACAGGAGGTGATTTGGAAAGCCTAAAGGTACCTTCTTGGTGGCACACAGAAACCTGGAAGCTGGCTCTGTACAGGATAGACATACAAAGGTGTAAAAAGCGACCTCTCAAAAAGTTGTAACACAACACAAGCAACAATCACTTGATCTTGGTGCAGAGCCTTGGGTGACATGGTCTAGTGTGAGGCATCCCTGCCCATGGCATGGGGTTTGCAACTAAATGATCTTAAGGTTGTTTCCAACCCAAACCATTCTGTGATTCTATGCTTTCTCCCTACAAAGAAAAGGCCACCCACAGGGAAACAGAAGTCATAATTTTCATTAACCAGAGGGCTGGTTTAGTCTCTGCTGTTCAAATTGGATGACAATTTCTTCTGCATTCTAAATTACAGAAAGGATGTAACTTCTGGAGTAACTGGGTTTTGACATCCCCACCTCATTGCTCACCCCTTCCCTCCAGGCAAGGATGACAGCAACAAGCACCACCCAACTCTTGCATTAAGAGTTATCCGATACAAGCATCATCCGCGGCTGTGTGAACGTGGTTTCTCTGGTATGAGAGAAGAGGCCCATTTAGATTCAAGCCAGAGTCAACATGACTCATTGGCTAATACATCCTTCACTGCAGGGCTCAGGAGGTCACTGTAGGTTCAAGTCTCACACTGGGACTTGGACTGGTGCTTCACGCTGTGGGGAAGGGAGGGGAAATGCTGAGCTCCTGGAGGTGCTTCCTATTGGAGGAGAGAGAGATTTTAATCTGAGATCCCTGCTGGCAACTCTTGCAAAGGGGGATTAATTACATGAGGGCAAATTCATCCCTGGTGGGGCTGTCATGGGGCTGATTCTGCTGTTATTTTGGAGGAGGGCTGTGTGCTATTTCTTTCTTTTTGTTGTTGGTTTTGGGTTCTTTTTTATTTTGGGTTTTTTTTGGGGTGACCTGGTCTTCTGGCTCATGTCCCCTCTGGCTTTCAAACAGATTCCAAAGGTGTATATATTTGTATGAGCTCTCACAGAGTTGATGCACAAGATTCTGGCCTGGCTAAATCACTACTTTGTTGATTTGTAGACCTCTTTCTTTCACCTTTATTTTAGGATTGGGGGAGTGGAAAAGGGGGTATACAGTCCATGTGTCTCTCCATTTCTAAGCCATGCAAGCCCCTAACACAGAAGTGATGTCCCCTCTTCCCTGCACATCTAGCTCTTGGCTGCTTTTCCATCAGCATCTCTTATTTAACACTGTTCTTTCTTTGCAGATAAATGCATGAAGCTGCAGCGTCTTGGGGAACTGCTCACCAACAGCTACAGGCTCAGCCAGGGACAAGGGCTAAGCAGGTAAACCCTTCCTTCCTGTCATTTCAAAGGTCCTGATGGAGCTTTGTTAAATGGTCTTCCTCAGAACGATGACAGCTGAAGAATACACAGTAAAGACAGAGTTCTTCTGCAGCCAGCTTCGGATATCTTAATCATCTTTTTCTTGATGAAGCAGAAGGGAATATTCATCCCTGCAGATCAGCTCAGTTGGCAGTGAAATGCAGCCAGCTCCCGGTGAAACCCAGGACTGCGTAGAAGGAAGGGAGGAAAGTCCTCATTTCTGAACAAAAGGGGCAAATTTAAGGGAACGTGGATGTCAGTATTGTCTGAGCACAGCTGGGATATCTCTGCTCTGGAAAAGGCATCTCCATGGAGTTCTTCAATTAAGAAAGGTTTGCAGCACCTGGTCTTAGAGCATCATCTAAAAATGAGAGAAAAGTGGAAGCTGTCAGAATCTCTGTAGAAATATGCTGAAGTATGAAACAGTCTTCCTTACAGACACAACATCTGGGTGTAGAGTAACCAGTAAAATGTATCCAGCCTCAGTTTGTGCTGCTTCTCGCTCCCAAGTGGCCCCTTTTATCTATCCCCTCTAAATGATTCCAGTGAGCTGTTTCCATGATCACTTCAAATTTTCATCGTTACCCTTTTTCAAGCAAACAGGAATTACCTTTCACTCTGGCTGTCAGTCACCCGCTAATAACCTTGAATCTGTCTGCTGATCAAAACTGACAGAGGATGAAAAGAACTATTGTGTTCCTACTATTATTGTGAAAATAGGCAACTAGGGTAGAGGGAAGAGAAACCTTGTGAAGGGAAAAGCTACAGCAGGGAAAACACTATTTTTAAGCACTAGAAAATCCAGCCAAATAACATTATGCCCCAGAGTCCATACTCAGCCAGTTTTGCTCTTCATAGGACTGATCGTTTCTGAAGCAGTTGCACAGCAGATTTTACTGGTTGCTGCCTGACTGTCTCATTCCTCACTTTCCTCTTAAAAGTCACTGTTGCAGGACCATGGGAACAGGAATAGTTCAAGAGGGCGATTCATAGGACTAGCACTTTGGGAGAGACCTTGTGCTAACCTGGCTGTCAGTTTATTTTAAAGGACAATGAAGCAGGTCAAAGTCATCAGCTCTGAGGTCATTTGAAAGGGAACAAGTAAAGATGGGTCAAGTAATTAGTTTGCATCAAGTTTGTCAGCACTCATTGGTGATGCTGACAGGAGATTCTTAAAGTCTCCTTCCTAAATCATCAGAACTTAGGCAGGATGTGAAACCTGGTGATATTAGTTCAACAAGACCTATTGTCAGGCTTTAGCCAAACCCTTCTGTCCTCTCTGATTTGCTATGGAATGGATAAAGGATCTTCAGCAAGGCTTGCTCTGAAAGAGTTAATGTATTTTACAAGGAAAGCTGCCATTCCTCAAGGTCATTTTATCTCTTGGTTACATGAGTTCTAGGAAAGCAAAGATTCCTTCCAAGTTGCTGATTTATCCAAGTGATGCTGTTACAGAAATTGTTGTATAAGATCCAGATTTTTCCAGGGTATAGCGAGTGTGTGTGGTGTTTAGATTTAGACTGCGTGCTGCCAAGCTACTGACTCCCTTTTTTCTTCCCATTTTCCTCCTCCCACCCTCTCTTCCTCGAATCACAAGCCTAAGAATAATTAATAAGAATAATAAATAAACAGATGAAAGTGGAAACATTCCCAAAACCTGTTATCACACAAGCAGTTTCAGTCCAGTTCATGCTAGTTTCACATTGAGCCTTGGAATTGTCGATTCTCATTATTCGCCAGTGTTGAGTGCAGAAACAGAGAATTTCAATCTCTGTTTTCCAGAATCAAACCCTCTGTTTAATGCGGTGGGGAAAGTTGAGATGAAATATAGGTCTCAGGGGACTTTCTCTGTGTGAAAGCTTATTACAGCTGTAACAAAACCTTCTAATCGGAACAGATTCCGTTACATGCATGATATTCTGGTCTTGGGCAGGGGGGGCAAATGAGAAAAAGATGACAAAAAGCTTTAAAAGCAATGAAATGGCATTCATTCCCCCCACCTCCTCTTCCTTATTGCTTGCAATTGCTGTTTACCCAGAATGTTTTCTCTTCTGCATTTTGCCAGGGGTCTTATGAGATCTGTAGGAGTTTTACTGGGTCAGGTTGTTGAATAACATTGTGCAGCAAAGCAAAATTTACAAACTTGGATTCACCCACAGAATGGAAAACTGTTTTGTGATGTTTGAAACATAGAATCCATATTACCATAGCCAGAGAACCTAATGGGCTATCTAAATGCAATATTCAATTACAGCTGAAGACAGGGAACCACTTAAAATGTGTCATGGTGTCCAATGCAATAATAAAGTCACAGACAAAATCAAAGTGTCTCTGGGCCTATACTATATAAATGGCTTCAATAAAGCAACCAAGAAAAAAAATTAGTGTCAGACCCTAGTGTAGACACGTACAAGTCATTTTTCTGTGGTTTAGTTTCAATGAATTATATTGGCTATAAAAGAGATGTAGAGAAAGTGTGAGGGGGGCAAGCAAAAGGTATAAAAAGATAAAGTACCTTGCTCAAGATCAGGGATTAAGTCACTATCCCATGCACTGCATTGCACTACCTCAGTTTCTTGTTGCTTGATATGATCTAACCACCTGACTGATTCTTATGGGTGCCTTGTCATGCTATGGGTGTTCTGCAACAGGGTAGTCCAGAGATCAGAAATAATGTATTTTCAGTTAGGAAAACATGGAAAGGGATTGGAGCATGCAGGGGCCCATTTTAACACTTGGAGAGAAAACTTGTGAGACAGACCTTTGGGTTCTGTATACCTCCCTGCCCATGATTTGCTGGATGAGGCTGGCCATACTTCCATTTGCTAGTGGTGAAGTAACTACCCAGTGGTCACAACCCAAGGTGCTGGGAGTTTTGAACACCATGGGGACACTGGATGAATAGGGTTAGATTACAGATGTGCTTTTCAAATACTGTTTTTTTACTTTCCCAATGGCAAAATGAGTAGTTTCTCAAGAGAGACTTGTCAGGATGGAACAAAGGCTGGCACAGAGTTTGTCACTGTCAAATGCTCTTTTGGAAGGGACTGGCACTCAATTCTTGTGGAATTCAGCTTAGGAAATAAGAAACAAGCTATTAAGCTTAATATCCCTGGAATGAGAGTCTTCACACCTTGTTGCTGGTTTTAATGTGATCATCTGAACCTCCTGGATGATTCACCAGAGCTTTTCTAGGGAAATTCCATGTTAATGTTTCTTTGTTTAGACATTTTCTTCGGAAAAAAACCCCACCGTATGCAAAAACACTGATGTTGAATCCTGCTGGACTGTAGGTAGATGAAGATCAATGAAAAGATTCTTCCTGCCTCTTAAGATTTGGATTCCCATCTGACCCTACTCTTTTGTCTACTGTAAGCTCTTCTATGGTCATCTCTTGTTTCATGTAAGTCTATCAGTTGATAAGAATTTGGGGAAAAATTAGGAAGCTCCCTCTCCAAGGGCTACAGTGACACTACTAAAATAAAAGCAGCAAGTGCCCTGGTATTCATAGGCAATCTTGCCTTGATATTGGTCTGGGGAAGAGATCCGAAATCGTGTAATCCTCCTTGATATCTATGTGAAACACTGTCTGCATGCTGGGGCTCAAAGGGAGCAATCTCATTTTCTTCATCTATCCCATGGATATCTCCTTCTTTTCCTTCCTCTCCTTCCTCCTAAGAAATACATGGGTTGGGGTGGTAAAATTATAAAGCTGCCTTTTAAAGTTGCATCAGGATGTGAAATGAAACTCAGGTAATGAACATTTCCAGCCCAGCCAGTGCACTCTCTGAGGTATATTTTTATCTCCACAGTGCCAGAGATTAACTGTACATTTGTCTTAATGGTATCACCCTTTAGTGTTAATGGAAGCTATGTGTGTAAATCCCTGACCATTCAAATGAGAATACACTTTGAATATTCATAGTAAATCAAAGTAAATGGAAGACCCCTGCAGGCCAAATTCATCCCCAGAGCAATTCGTGAGTCTTTTAGGAAGCTTATACCAAGCAGGCACAACAAGAACAAACAAGCAGGTCATGTCACCTGCTTTATGATTTCAAAGTAGTCCTGATGATGGTGATACTTCCAGTTGTAACAAGGTAATTTGTGCTTTAAAAATGACTTGCAAAGGAAAAACTTCACTGGATGTGGTCACTTTGGGACATCCATGGAAAAATGGACTCAGTTGTTTCTCTTTATAAAAATGTTTATTTATTGACATTTGTAATTTATAAATGCATGATATTTCTGGTCTACTTTTCTCTCAGAAATGGAAAACTAGCAAAAATATGACAATTGAGGTATCAAAAGTGATGCCTACTGAAGAACGGAGTATATATTTATTTTCAGCTGCTAAGATATCTTTGGACTGGTGAAATTTTGTGAAAATGTGTCCATTTTAAACACAAAACCTATCAAATTCTCAGCAACAACTGCAATTCCCTTTTCCAAGAAATACAGGCAAGAGAGACATAAAAGAATAAAGAGACATAGTGTTCCTGAGTCTGTAAAGTAGAAACAAATATCATACAGTATAATATATTATATAAAGTCTTTTGTGCTTCATTTAGGCACTATGGAAGTAAAAGACAGACAAATCGTTGTCCTTTTCTAATTTTCAGATTTATTTTTTTTTTTAGGTGAGGAACAGTGTAACTTAAAGGACACTGATGAAAACAGGGATAAATATATGGGAAGAAATGAGTTTCCTCTCCAAAGAGTCTGCAACTATCCATATGTACACATGGCCTGGCACTGTATTTCAGACTTCATCAGCAGCTCTGCATTACTTGAAAAATACATGAATTCCTATTACCCACAGCTTCCAAGCAGAACTGCTTGAGCAGAAAAATGAGTACTGGGAAGTTAAACCTTTTTGCTGGTTTTCATTGTGAAATAGAACAAAACGTAGAAGGAAGACAGGGGTCATTGTTAGCTAAAAAGAGAAAATATCAGTACTTAGGTTGTTTGATAGGGGCACTTATAAAAATGGCTCTGAAGTCCTCCTTCAATCTGTCTGGTGCAGTGCTCTCTCTCTCTCTCTTCCTATGTCACTTGGCTTTGAGGATTGCTGTGTCTCCAAGGTGACAAAGCCAGTGCTTATCATCAGCTTCACCCTGCTGTGGAGGATACATCGAGCTTGGTGGCAACATTGTTAAATCATTCCTCATTACAGCTTTGCAAGGAAGGAACAGAAACCCCTGGCTCTCAATGTCTCCATTCAAGGTCTTTTGAATCTCATAGATCAGACACAGTGCAGGCTATTAAGGGGTTAGGAAACCACCAGCCAACTACCTGGTCAACTCTGATCATTTTAATGAGCTCAGTGTTTCTACACTGGATAAGTCTCATCTGGAATAATGCATTAGGAAATGAGAAGTATGTGTAAGGCAACAAAGAAAAGCCTATTTTCAGTTGGCATAACCTGCTATACAAATTCTCTTTTCCACTCTGGATATTGATTAGAGATTTGCAGGCTGAAGAAGGTGAACATCCCTCCTATGCCCTGCACCCCCCAAAACATTCACTTTTCTTGTATGCATGCTTTATTTCAAAGCATAGGAAAGGGCTTGGAAATAAAGTTTCTAGTTTCAAATCTAGTTTTCTGTTCAGCTGTCTTCCACTGTAATTCTAAAATTAATTCATGTGTTACCAACTGCTCTTCAGAAAGATTGTGGCCATTTCAATCCTTGGAGCTTTTCCATTCTTGTTTCTTCAAGAATTTCTATGAGCTTTGTGTCATTAAATCCCTCCTGTTTTGTTTAGAAATATTTTACACATTTCCTGATTTACCTAGGCAACCCTGGGTCATCAAGCAGTCCACTACTACCTTATTCCAGGAGGAATGTAAAGTTGCTATCAAGAGCAAGGGGAAACTCTTTTGTACTTTCAAAATCACCACAGAAGTGGAACAAGTCATTGGGTTAAGATCGGCATCTAAAACACACCCACACTGCAAACTGTTCAAATCTGACCTACTACTTTGAGTTTAGAAGTCCCTCCCTCCGATATCTATTTCTGGAACTCAAAATATTTTGTTAGTTTGTAGGTGTTTCTGCACTTTTTCTCCACTCCTGAGTGCAACCAAGACTGAAAGCTCAAGAGACAACAGAAAAAAAGTGCAGTTCTTGGCCCAAATGACAATCAGGAAGCACTGAATTTGTTGTGAGACTAATTAAATTCCCAACCTGTTTCTGCAGTGGTGAGGATCGCAGAAGTCATCTGGGAATCTGATGGTGACCTGCATCTAAACAAAAAGACGCTGTGCTGACAATTAAGCTAGAAAGGTGCTGCTGGTGTCCCTCCATTGACTCCACTGGCACTGAATTCGGGAAAAATAGACTTACACAAAACTTTTCTGAAAAACACAAGACCCTGGGGGCAAAGATGGGAGAATGAACAAATGGGGCTTTTCTTGTCCCCTTCTAGGAGGAGGGCTTGCAGCTGAAGAGGAACTCTTCCATCCCGCCCTCCTGTTTTGAGCTGGTGACCCCACCTGTTATGAGCCAGAAGTAATCAGGGAGACGACCAGCATAAGCGGTATTTTTACAGGATGAACCCACAGGGTCAGCTGGAGGCCTGCTGTAACCCAATATTGGGTTGTGGCTGCAGACAGGCACGATGCAAGGTTTGGGGGAGGAGGGTGGTGAAGGATGGGTGGAGGGAAAGCAGGGCAGTCCCAAAAGAGGCAGAACTTTGCTTAGGAGCCTTCTGTTTCCCTTTTGTGCCCCCGAAAAATGAATAGGGGGGATTGTTGATGAAATGTGTGAGCCAAGGCTTGTTTAAGGGGAAGGATATGGGAAAGTTGCGGGGCAGGGCAGGGGCGACGGGAACACCACTTGCAGAACAAAGAGCACATGTGTACACAGGCACTGCATGCCCAGTCCACAGGGGAATGGGGTCACACAGAGGTATCTGTTTCATTTATGCACCTGCTTGTCTCTCCTTTTGTGCATAGTAAACAGAGACCCATATCACTTCAGACTTCCCCCTTCTTACCCCTGCTGGTACCGCCAGCACTGGACCAGCACATTTCTTCCAGGGAAGCCTGTTTGACCATGACAGAGTTCCCCCTATGCATCTCATGCAGAGTCAGAGACTTGCTACTGAAGGGGCTGCCTGGGGAAGAAACACCTGCAAGGAGACACAGCTGTGGTGCGAGCTGCTCTCCTAATGCTCTGTTTAGGATTACAGCACTCTAGAGCATCACATTACCCCAGTGGCTGCACTGAAACCTGGTATTAATTCACATTAGCGAGGGTCAGATTTAACACTTTGAGAGGGGGAGGACTGTTATTATTGTTTCTAAAATCACTGGAGCAAACTCCTAGGACTAGTCTTTCATTAATCCTGGCAGTGGTCAGAGGAGCTTCTTTGTTCCTCCACACCCCTGGCCACTCACCCTGTCTCCTCTTGCATGAATGCCTCTAGACACAGGCGTTTGTTTTCATGATGGGATTACTTGCTTATTTTTAATTTTGATATGCCAAATATAGTAACTTTCAAAGCAAATTTCTGTATGTTGTGGAATTGCTTTGGATGTCATTACAACAGAACAGGGTCTTCTAATACAGGGAGTAGCTAATATGTGGTGGGTGATGACCTCTTCTCCATGCCCATGATGGATTACCCCAAGATAAGAAAAACAGTAAAAACAGTGAAAGTCTGGGACAGATTTGCACAAGGAGGTCATGGAGTCTTTGTTGCCAGTTAGTTTTAATATCTGCCGGGTAGATATGATTTGTCTTTGTGTAGGTACATTCCACATGCCCTTCAAGGTCCGTTTCAACCTGGTGGTTTTTTTTTTGATGCAGCCATTATAATGGTGAGGTGAAGTTACTTTTCTCACCTGAAAACTTCTGGTAGGATACTTTTCTTCCCTTTCCCTGCCCATACCACCTCTTCTTTATTGAGTGTTGCTGAAGCTGTTTCTATCTGAGAGTGTAGGCATTCCCTGGACTTATGGATTGTACCTTGAGCAGTGTGTTTGGTTGTCCCTGAAGGGCCTCATGATAACACTCTGGTGTGTTTCCAAGCCAAGGGCCATTCCACACATATATATAATTGACTCTTGATCTCAAGTGATGCTTCTTGAATCCAAAGGAACATAAGCATCAGTAACAAGAACTGAACTGCTTAGTACAGCTAGTGTTAAATATCACCTGAATGCCCTGTGGAGCCTTGGAAAGGATATGAAAAAGCAAGTGAAAGAAAGTATTTGAACTGAAGCCTTCAGAGACTGCAAATCCCCACCATGTTTGTTAATTTTATTTACAGTTTCAGGATTATCTTGGAATGTCATTAGTATCAGCTGTGCTACAAAATTTGGAAAGAGAAGTGTGGACTAGAACAATAGGAACAGAGATGAGACCTCATGCTTTATACAGTGGCGGGGGTGAAGAGTGAGGACATCATCTACTGACTCCTGGATGACATTTCTTGTGTATAGGAGAGAATACTACTGCCATTTTTTTGAATGTCAGCCTTGTGCATAGAAATTTTCTATGGATCATCAGGATTTGTGAAGCCAGAAAAGGACATCTGAACATCAGGTTTCACCTCTTGTACAAATATGGGCCACCAAATTTCAGCTTATTACTTCTCTAATGAGCCTGAGTATTTTGTTCTGTAAATTCACCCAGAAGATGGGAAATCAAGTGCTTTGTGAGGTGCTTCATTCCACTTAAGCTGGTGAACCCTGATTCCCTTCCCCTGCCACCCTAGTGTAGTCCCACACCATCCTGATAGGAACTGTATATACTGCAGAGGATAGTCAGCCTCCAGAGTTCTTACTATTATCTGAAGATGAAAGTACTGTAAGATTGACCATCCTTCCTATCTCATACATGCCATACTGCCACTCTCAGATGGCAAACACTGCAGGCAGCTTTGTCATCAGTCAGTTTGGGGCCATACTTAGTGAGTTGCAGTGATGGACTGTCAGAGCCTGGCTCCCTCTGGAATCAGTGGAGAAAAGTAGGTGCTGACTGTACATTAGGACATCTATTGTGGCCAGGCTGAATATAGATCTCAGTCTTTATTCCTCTGGTAGGTCTCCTGTTGATACTGTGTTTTTAGCACTATTATTTTCTCTTCCTTTCTGTGCTCTGTCTGACACCCAAATTTATAGGTGTTCATTTTAATTCTCCTGGAAGAAAAAAAAGAAGAAAAAGAAAATCCTTCCTTCATTATACATATGTCTTTCTCTGAGGACTCCAAGGATTACACTTTTGTGAATGCAAGCTGAAGACAATGCTCTGCCAAACTGATTTCTCTCTTCAGCTTGTTATCACTCTCTGGAAAACATGATTTCATACGGGGCAGAATTAATGGGCTCCTGATAGAGTCACAGTGCAGCTTCTCAAAGGCCATTCTGTCTGGGAAACTCCAGATATTTCTGAGAAACCCTGGAAGTAATTAGGTGACTCCAGGAAAATCCAAGGAGTTAGAGAACTCTGTTGGGGCTGTCTAGGCATTTTCTCCTAATCTGTGTTTGGTTATGTCAAAAAATTGGATATATCAAAAAATTCTCCGCAGATCTAGGCATTTGAGTAAAATGAGTGTTTGGAGGGCACAGAAGCACCAACAGAAGAGGCTTAGTCATTAGTGGGAACTACTTTTCTCTCAGTCAACATCAGACACAACAGAGTGTTAAGCTGTACTGCCTGTGGATCTTGATGTGTTTGTGAGAACAGCAAGTATTCC
>NW_009927750.1:54876-67609 GCF_000696875.1 Nestor notabilis | reverse complement strand
GACAGGAGGGATGTTCAGCAGAGAGCACTAAGGGAGCTTTTCTGAAAAGACATAATCACAGCTCCAGTTGCTCCTGATCATTTAAGATCACTCAGCATTTTTTGCAAGAAAAGCAGATGACCAGTGTCTGGGTAGGATTCTTGTTAGATCAGTTAATTTGCTTCTGCTTTAATTTTCTGCTTTCACCATCAGCTGCAGGCACATCCCTTTTGTCCTTCCTTTCCTGAGCTTTTGTAAACATTTTGCTGTGAAACAGCTACTTCCAGTCTTCTCTACATTTTGTCGAGGGGCAAATATCTCCTTGATATGCCTCTTGGCTGGATTTGCCCAGAATGAAAGGTGTTGATTCATTGTCTCATACCAAGCAATTCTAACAACCAAACAAAAAGGAACTTCCTTAAAGGTAGTACAGAAAATACACTGCTGTAGAAATAGTGAGCATCATCTAAAAATGAAAACCAGTAAAAATAAAATCAATTTGTTCTTTTCATCAGGACATACACAATCAAGTAAGTTGTCTGACTGTCATTAAGGCATAGAAAATCCAACATCTGTATAAGTGATGAAATTTCATAACCTCCGTTGTATAACCTTGCTTGATTTTGACATTTGTGACTTATGAGAGGTTTAGAGGTCAACCCTGAAGCGTGAGTATCGTTTCAATCATGCTGCTCCCTCTCATGAATTACGTTAGCAAGGGCTTGGTCACAGTTATCTGTGCAACAAAGAAATATTGTAGTAGAAGTTGTAGCATGGTAGGAAAGTTACTGTGGTGATGTAGTTAAAATGCCTGGGAGAGAGATTTCAACATTTCATTGTTGAAAAGTCTACATAGTACAGTTTAATGCAGTCCAAGGGATGCATATTTTTTTCTTAGGGTTTATGAGTGAAGCTTGGTGGCTGATACATATTTTCATCTGGTCACCAAAATAGAAAATCAGAAACGAAATAAGTCTCAACCAACATGACAATCTTTTGAGATTTTGGATGAAAAAGAAGATTGATTTTGGATCTGACTGAAATGTTTCATTAGACTGAAATGGAAAGTCTTTTTACACTTTGTTACTTAGACCATTTAGAAAGTTGGTGTGGTTTTGTGGTTGGGGTTTTTTTTTTGTTTGTTTGATTTTGTTTTTTTTTCTTTTGTTGCTTTTAAATGCAATGACTATTTTTATTTGTAAAGTACCATTTCAAAATTTCTCTGAAAGTTTTGTTCTGAAAATGCCTGGGAGATTTTGAAAGATTTCAACACAGGTATGTTCTTTGGCCAGAAATATTCACCACATTCTGCTCAGTTTGGTGATCTCTTCCAGTCCTACCCTAACACAAGCTTTTGGTACATTAACTATTATTATTATTAATAATAACCATAATATCATCGCCCAGCTGTGCTTACAAGGCCTGGGCAACAGTCCCAGATCTGCTATGACAAATCTTTTCAACTCTCTGGGCTTCTGTTTCACCTCCCACTCTTTGGCTCTCTTATCTAGTCAGATTTAAAGTCATAGGGTCAGGAACTCTCACATACTGAGCCTCTTATATACACACTGATGCTTGGATTACTGCTTCTCCTGCAGTAGCATGAATGGTGGATATTCTGCTCCATCCTCTCCCACCTACCAGCCCATTGCAGAGAATTTAGAAGTGTCTCAGCCTCCAAAGTTTGTTAGCTTCATGATAGAAGGGAAACTGAGGGAGCAAATTTGAACAGGAAACGTTGTTTTGGGGGTTTTTTTGTTTGGTTTTTTTTTTTTTTTTTTGCATTCTGTATGCAGAGACTGAATTGTTAGTTTGTAGAGTGGGTGAAACCAAACTGTGGCTATAAGCACTTCAGCCAATCTTTGCTTAGGTGTGATTAACTTCTGTGTGAAACAATGTAGTATACACACAAAATACTCTTTGTATAGAAGACTAGCAAGGATCTGAGGAGGCTGAATGTAAACATAAAATAAAACTGAGAGAAAGGGTAAGGAGTAGGATGAGGGAGTCAGAGATATGGGAGAGGGAACCAGCAGTAAACAAGGCACAGAGAATTAGAGCCAGTTTGAAAGCCAACACTTGCAGACTGCTGATAGAGAATCAACACACTTTGGAGGCAAAATGCTGTGGAGAAAGTCTCAGAAAAGATTCGAAGAGCCCTCTCACACAGTTTAATTTTCTACTAGGAGCTACCAGGATTTTATGTATGTCTTTAGTAAAGCCATTAGGATAGCACTAAGGATACCTGACTGCCCCATTTCCTCCTTCCATAGTATTGGATTACTTGGCAACATATTTGCAGAAGAATTTTGGAGCTGCTACATAGCATAATCTGGAGCAGGATGCCTGAGCAAGAACCTGCAAGAATGTCATGCGGAGCAGAAGAGTCTGGGTTTGATAGCTGACCTGCCTTGTGTTACAGGTCTTTTTCCTGACTGTGCTTCCCAGAAAACAGGATTAAGGAGTTGTTTTTTGATGGAAATCACACGAAGGGTCCATTTTGATGGGCTATGTGACTTATCTCAGCTGCCTGGTGTGACAGCTTCTGAATTCTGCTTCCCGTATTGCCTCTGAAGTGCTGGACTCCTAAAATAAACAGACCTCACTAATGGATCTCCAGCTCCGGCTTTGCAGCAGGGCAGAGGGAGGGAGGCTGCTTCTCCAGAAAGGCTGCTGTCCGAAAGCCTGGGAATGGAAGCAGGTTCACTGTGGTGTGAACAAAGGCCTCCAGGCACACTGGAGAGCATCTGCTCGCCAGCTGATGATAGTGCACCTGCCAAACAAGTGCAGCCGCACTGCTCCCCTCTGTCCCGTGTTTTCTGCAGACCCAAGACCAGGTTATCCACACTTCCCCAAGTGACAGTGCTGAATGCAAGTTCCAACACACCAGAGAAACACCTTTCAGGAGGAGCAGCAGCTCCTGGGGGCTTTGTTGTCAGTGATGTGGAAACTGAGTCAGAAGCTGGTCCTAGCATCGGGCTACATTGTCAGCTTTCAGATGTTGGCCCTGACAAAGGGGGTTTGACTGAGCCTTGGTTAAAGCTTTTGCATCCATACTGAAAACCAGACTTAAATCCTACTGTGTGAGAGGGGGACTGTTTCTTAATTGTTGCAATATTTCTTCTGGGATTGGTCACTAGGCCTGGCATCAAAAGGGTGATTTTGAGTTGTAGAAAACTCTTTTGCGGGTTTTGTGCTAAGAATGGCTGAAACTCACTGCTGGTTCATTTCAACTATATCCACCGAACCGTAACTCACTACTGCATACAAGTTCAGCAGGAACATTCCCAAAAACCCCGCAGAAGAAATTTACAGTTGCTCAACGCTCTGTTACTGGCGGCCGCAACTGTGTGCGCTCCACATGTCTTTGTAATCACTTAATGACTCATTTCCTTAATCTCTCATTTCCTATAGCCTTATTACAAGCAATTCATAAACCCAGATCCATAGCTGTTCTCTGGCTGTAGTCAGGAAGCACTGAACTGACTGCATCTGGTTGGTTGGCTGAAGTACCCAGCTCTATTCCCCTCTGAAACTTTCCACTGGACCCTGTGTTTTGCTGCAGTGACATCTACTGATGAGGTAAGAGTGTATTAACTACACATTCCCTTGTTGCCAAACCTAGCCAGCAACCACTTCCTGGCTCTAACCAGATGTTTCTGCTTTTCTGGAGCAAATTTCACACTACACCGGGAGAAGTTTTGCACGGTCTTGACTGTAATGCATCGGTGGCCAGCAGACCTGAACAGAGATCACGGCAGCAGGAGGAAATGGCTCTTCATGTCTAGGCTTCCCATTCAGTCACCAACCAACTGATGGCCTTGAGAAGCAAATCTTTCAAGGAAGTGTTCCCAGGGGCACTATGTGCCATTGACTTAGGAAGCAACTATATGGCCATTATGCCTATGATTTCCTCTGCAGGTTCTTTTTTTTTCCTGAAGAAATGAGTACCACCAGCCAGCCATACCTTTGATTCCTCCTCGTAACACCTTGTGGTAACTGGGAGATGCGGAGTGACAGCCTGATCCCCATTCCTAGGTGTAGCCAGGCTGGGGATTTTTTTGTCAGTGAAAGTCATTTTACTTTTAAACCCCAGCCTTTTCCCTGAACAATTATATGGAAAATTTCAGTTTCAGTTAAAACTGTGGAACAGTGCTGTAGATCCATGATCTCTGAGCCTGTCTGTGAAGACAAGTGCTACAACAATTGTATAGAGGCTTTGGGGCATAACAGGTCTGCACAAGAGAAGGGGTTCTGGAGAGGCTCTATCTCACACTGGAAAACCTGGCTTTTAGCCAGACTACATTTTAGCCATGGCTTTAAGGATATGAGTGCCTGAACATAAATTTCCCTTGTCACTTTGATGCAGAAGCAATGCATTTTGACCATCTTCCACTTCATCACCACAGCACAAACAGGGCAAATACACTAAGAAGCTAAATGACTTACCCAATGTATCAAGGAGGAGCTTGCTGAGATGCAGCAAAGTAAAGCTGAATCTGCCTACAGCTCACAGTAAGGTTTTTGCTTAGAGGTCCTCATGTTAGAAAGGACCTCAGTTACTTATTATTAGCTGCTGGCTGCAGTATGTCAGGTACTGTATGTAGGACCACCTCCTTCTGTATGGATTTCACACACCTCTGCTGCCCATTTTTAAAGTAAATTCAAAGTCTTCTGGGCACAAAGATGAATTCTCATTGTTTTGTTACTGTGACTTCTCCTGTAGGACCTTCCAGAAAACAGGCCATATCTTGAAGACTTGAATCCTTCTGAGGATGGGAGATCCTACTAAAAGAGGGAAATTGTAAATGCAAATCCTTTCCTGTTGGACAAAGCTCCATGTTGAGAGGTTTGGAGTTGGCAGTTTGAAAAGGTTTTCAGCTTTTTAAGAAATTCCATCATGGTTGATGGAGACATGAATGAGGGGCTTTAAATCATAGGGTTTCCATAAAGCCCACAAACATAAGCAGCAAGATCCTTCACAGATACCACATTTCTCTTAAGCAAACCAGAGCTGCCAGAGTTCAGCAGAAGAGAGAGATGTCCTCAGGGTGGTACATGGACAGCAGAGTGACTTTCTAGTATCTAATTTGTTAGAATAATGCAACAAGCACATCACATAACATGAAAACCTTATCTGACTCCCCCTGTACACAACCTGACCTGGTACTACAAAAAGCTCCAGTGTTGCCAGCTGGGAAACCAGTGTTTGTACTGAGATCTTGCAGTCCCCCAGCACAAGAAGCCCTGGCATTGCAACATATTGTCTGTGATTCCCAGTTTTTGCAGGCACAAGAGGTCAGTGCCACAGGGTCTGCAGGGAATGTGACTTTACAGCTGTCTCTTTCTCCCCAGTACACTTTGACCTTTGTGCAATCTAATATCAAAGAACCAATTATTCTCAACACTCATATATTTTCCGCCATAGACTCAATGCCACATGGCTGCCAGGGGCAAGACATCATGCTAATCAAGGCAATAATTCAAGGGAAGACAGTGGGGGGCTGTCATTATTGGGAGCCCTGGGTTCTACTTCTGCCTCTTAGCCATGAATATGGACTCAGTCACACCTGCTCCTTCCTTCCCTCTCCCATCAGTCTTTGCCCTGGTCCTCTCCTGATGTAAGTTATATACGGAAATCAAAGGAGATACATCAGTGTACATCAGTATCTCTTGCCATACTGAAGTTTCACTATCACCTTCAGGTCCCCTCTTCATAGAGGCACCCTTGTCCAGTGTTTATTATTTCTCTTTCCATTCCTCAGCACCCAGAATTAGCTCCCCTCTCTCCTCGTGGCTGCAGCAACTGGAGCCATTGGAAAAGTGACACTGAGAAAGGATCATTGCCTTGGTGCCAGAAAAGAGGAGGTTGCAGTCCCGGAAGACAGACCCACTCAAGCATCGCACTGCTCACCCAGTGTCCACAGCCTCTTTTGACCTCGCCTGCCACCACTGCATACTGTGAGCTCATAGCATGAAAGATTGCAGGCCCATCCAGGAAAGGCTCTTGCCTCCAACAGCAGGTGTAAGGAGCTGCCTATAATTTTCCCACCCATAAAAGGCAGTTAATGTGCAAGAAAATGCATTGAATGTCACCAAGTACTGACAACTTGGTTAACTGTGACAACCAAAATCCTGAAACTAAGGCACATTTCTCAGTTGTGCTAAATATTGGCCCTACCCTGGGGGCCAATATATACTCCCAGGGTGTATATAATATATATCTCCCAGGCTATACCTGGGATATATTATGTATATGTGGATAGATAGATACATAGATAGTCCAGTCTATACCTGAGCACAGGTTAGGAATTCAGCTTCAAGTATTTGGAAACACCCACTTTCCCAGGCTAACATGGTACTGCAACATGGCCTCAAATAGAATAATATGAGGAGAACCCACCTTGTCAGCTCCTGGAGGAAGACGTTTTACAGATATTTCATATGTTTTAATAGCATTGTTGACTGTTCTGTCACTAAGTCTTAAGGGCTTTTGCAGTGGAAAGCGTGGAGCACTGTGTGAGTGTGCTGGAAATCCATTCATCCCCTACAGACAGGTGGAGTTAATTCTGACTGGCATAAGCGTAACGGGGGGATGGAGAAGGAGGATAAACACATAGGCAAAAAAAAAAAAGCTTAAAGACTTACTGCACAGTTAAACTGCGCAGGTAGTATTGATGCTTCAGCATCATTTGTTTTCCTATAATTGCTCCAGATTTCTTGTTGTAAACTAAAAACACTTGCAAAGGCCCTGCAAGTTTCAAATCCCACTTGTACTGCATGAAGGCAATGGTTGCACTTTGAAAGAGCTCAGGATTATTCAGTGGCAACCTGGGGTGCAAATCAGCTGAAATTTAACCTTAATCACTACGGGTAATCAGTGGAAAGGGCTCAGTTCAGGCTACAAGAGTAAACACAGATGAGGCTGAAAATACTCAAATCTTCTCAAGGAGACAAAATATGAGGTAGGGATTGTTTTGGCTGAGAAAAACACATCATGTTTCAGAAAAAAAGATAAAATGCTCAGATTATAGAGCATTCAGACATGCATACATGAGCAGTCTTCCTCTTTCAAAGTGGGATGCAAATGCTTCCTATCTTTCTTTTTGCAAACAGAAGAGATGATTTCAACCTGAATAAGTTTGATTTTAAATGAACAAAAAGTTGTTACTCCCCCTCCCAAAGGGAACTGGCAAGATATGAGAGCAGAAAAGCAAAACACTACAACTGAAATGCCTGCTTGTCTCCTTCAACATTATGGTGCACAGAGTTACATGAAAAGTAAAAGCATCACATACAAGTGCTCTAAAAAAAAAAAAAAAAAGATGAAGAAAGTTAGAGGCCGAGGTGTCTTTTTTACAGCTGGAGCCCCCAAAACATAAGAAGCATATGCTTTGCCTTCTTGATATGTATGTGTTTTTTAAAGGAAAGAAGCTACTGGAGAAATTGGAAAAGATGACTCCTGATACCTAAATGGGAGACGGAAGCTAAACTCTGTCTAATCAAGACTCTGAAATGGGTGTGTGGGGAAAGAGGAGCGGGAACCTTTTCTTACCAGGACACACATACCTGAGCAGCCCTTGCTTGGGAGCTAATTATGTGGCTATGCTTGTGCAGGTCCTATTGAGTAATTGGATCCTCCAGCCAATGAAAGAAATGAGCTGCTGGTCCTGCCATAAAACACCTCAGCTGTCTTGCTCTTCCAAGAACCAATAGATCCCTGTGGAGCTCTGGTCAGGTCTCACCAGACTCCAGCTTTCTGATCTAAGTTGTACATGTCTCAGGGCTCGTGTGTATGTGTGTATGTTTTAGTACATGTCTTGGAAGGTCAGGAAAGTTGGCCCCATGTGATTTATACCAAAAGTCTTCAAAGCCCACCCTTTTCTACAGCTGTCCCATACTTCTTTGTCTTTATTTAGTTACACTTTGTTAATTGCTCTGGTTTTCATTGGAAGCCTAGGGGAGAAAGAAGTGAGGTACTTCCCATGGAAGGAACAAGGTCTCAAAGTTACCTATAAAATGGATTATTTATCTTATTCCAGATCTAGGAAGAGACAGTAAGCACATACTGGCAAGTGCTAAGGGTGCTGAAGGGGCTGAGTCCCTCTCAGTTAGTTTGCACACCAAGAACTTGTCTCCTGGCTGGATCAGACCTTCAGACCATGCAAGAGGGAAACTGTTGAAAGGAGGAGGTGGATGAGGGGGATGTGTTTCTTACTTTGTTTCAGAGGCAACTCTGAATATTTCCACACATTAAGGTCCTCCATATGCTGTTTTTCAATATCAGCTTGTCACTTCAAGCTGTCTGACATGAACTGTTGGATGGGTCTGCTGTCTTCTCCAGGACTCATTTACATCCCACCCCGATGCCAGAAAAGGTTGTAAAGAACAGTGGAAAATGCAAAATATGACAGTTCAGAGCACAGATGTTTCCCAGAGTTGCAACCTGTTGACCCATTTTCATCAGACTCTGTGGCATAGCCTGTGTATCAGGATCAGTGAACATTGCCAGAAGAAGGAAAAGGATAGTCTAAAGCCAAATCAAAATCAAACCATTCTCCTGATGTATTTGAAGTAGTCAAAAATTTGCCTTCCTCAGCTTCCCTAGATCTTCCTGGAGATCTAGCATCCATCTAAGACTTGGAGATTTCTGACTCATTTCACAAAAAGAGGATCTGGAGTTCAAAGCAGGAGGTGACATCTATTATCAGAGCTTTGTTTGTCTGTGTGGGGATTTTTTGTGTTTGTTTGTTTTGGTTTGTTTTTTTTGTTGTTGGTTGGTTGAGTTTTGGGGTTGGTTTTGTTGGGATTTTTTGTTTGTTTGTTTTATTTTAATGGGAAAATATGAATATATATGGGTCTGTAAACCACTCTGCTCTTATGGTTTCATTCCTTGTTATCTGTACATGCTCAAGTGCAAGAGTTACAGAAAGAGGCAGGACAGAGGCAGCAATTGGAGAAAAGCAGCATTGCAAACCTGAATTGCTCTGTGAGTTCCAGTTAAATCCCAGTGGCACTGGTCTCAGGAAGTTTGCAAGTTCACATCTGAAGCTCAGCTTTGCAGCTGCTTTTACTTTTTATGGGATGCAAAGAATTGCTAAATCCTGGATCCTAAAATTGAGCATTAGCTCTCCTTCTGGATCCGTCTACAGTTTGGGTTCATTTAAGCTCTTAGGGGTTGGGGGACAAGGTAGGTCACTGGAGATGCAAATATCTGATTGTTTATAAGCACTGGGCACCACCAAAGCAACTTGGAAAACAATTTTTTTTCCAATCTTTGGGTTTCTAGATATAGATGTTGAAAATGAACGCTGTGGGATTCATTTCCATAGGTTACTTTAGAAATCAAAGCAGAAATGGGTTAAAAAACAGATAAGTTTGGGGAGAACAAGCCCATTGGTAATTAACACAACAGCATAAATCCAGTCTCGAGCTTGAAAGGTTCCTAAATAAATGCTTGCTGAGAGGATATAATGAGTAAACACTACATTATACATGACCTGATTTTATGCTCTCCCTTTACACATACACTGGGGTCATATTGCTGACAGCTTATCCTGGGAGAGATGGCTCATCTCATCTGAAACTTGGAGAAAAATGGGGAGGAAAAAGTGAAATATGTATTCTTTTTTACCCGTAAAAATGACCTCCCTGAAGAAGCTTGATTCAAACTAGGAGCTGTCAAGTTGAAACTGGAATATTAGGGAAAACTCTAAACTTCCTCCAAATAGCTGTATGTAGGGTTATGGAAAAAGAAACAGACAAACATGTCTTTCCACAGTGTTTTGTTGCCTTGGCACTCTCATGGGAGTATTGCTGTGATATTTGAGAGCCTATAGCCCCTGCAACTAAGATCCAGCTGTGAAAGCGATGATGTACTGTAGTGACTACGAATAGCAGGGAACCAGGTGTCAGTGACCCAACTACCTCTCCTAGTCCTCATTTCTTTGTTTTCCTACTACATTCATAGTCAGATATTTCCATTCAGTACTGATGTGGGGGTTGTGGGGTAGCATAGGCCATGTACCTCGGGATAGATGTGTATTTCAAATCAAGTTTTCTGGGGTGATACAGGTTCTTTTGCACTTTTCTCAGCCCTTGGATTCTACCAACTACTATCAGTTGGGAAGAAAAAAAAAATACAAAATTTTTACTTTGTTCCAGTTGGCCTTAGCCCACCAACCCTTTCCACACAGAGTCAAATCCAGCTGTCAACCAGTAATGGATTTCTTTCCTTTCCCTGATCATTCCTGGGCTGAACTGATAACCTTAGAGACTGTCTTTTGAGGCTGGCTGCAAACCAAGAATGTAATTTCACAAAGAAGTGCTGAAGTTTCAGAAACAAGGTTTTGCAGCAACGTGGAATGAAGCTGGGACATTTTAAACGCTGTCAAGAAACAGTGAATGCCCTTGCTGCCTCCTGCCCCTCACTGAATTCCCCACCTTCCTCCTGGAGAGAAGAGTACCAATCTGTGTCATGGAAAACATAGATTGAGATGGATCCTGAGTGGGTTCCTACTCACTTTTGAAGTTTGCATGCCCAGAAATTCATTGGACTGTGGGGCAGGGTAAGTAAAACATGTTATTTCTTACATGTCAGGACAGACTAGTGGGGTGACAACGTAGCACAGCCTTCCTTTGGTAACAGAGGTAAGACCTCCTGGAGCAGGGACACCACTGCATTGCCTCAAAGGAAGTAACCAGCTGCTTTAGCTCTCTCTGGCCCCTAAAACTCATTTTATCCCTGTGCCATAGACTTCTGCTGCTTCATCTGAGTGCTCATTATGTGGCCTTGTTTAGCTGAGGGGGCAGAGCCACCTAGCAGGACCTGTCAGTGAACAGGGACCACTTCTAAGAGCACCAAGGTGAAATGACCCTGGTTTGCACCCAGAAAACCAGGAAAACAGCCAGAATCTGAGTCTGAACCTCCCCACTTCAAATGAGCACCTACTCCCTCCTTTTTTGACCACATCTGCTGTTGTGGGTGAGAGACACTTTCCTCTGAAACCAATACATTTCTACAAAAACTTTCTGTTATAATAACAAAAATCAACAATGATATTGTCAGAAGATCCCAAGCAAAATCAACTGTCAAGGATGGCAAGAAGGATCCATCACTTCTATGGATCCATCACTTCCATGGATCCATCACTTCCATGGAATTTGCTTTAATGTTGCCTGAAAATACCCATCTTCATGATCAGTAAGCAGCAAAGTCAGTTGGGCCCCATAGCAAAGAAACGGCCCAAGCGGCAACTCAGCCTAAAAAGGTAAGAATCGTTTATATTGCTAATATCCTTTTAAGGAACATGCAGAAAATCTCTAGGTGAATTGCTCCAAGGGTTGGATGTCCCTATCAGACTCACAGCACCTCCTATTTCCTGTTGCAGTCCTTAAGATGGTCCTCAAAACTTGCACCTTTTTTAGGCAGAGGACAAATTTGCAGCAGAGCGTAGTCTGTGCCTCCTCATCTTCCTTCCGTAGTGTCAAAAAGCACAAGTGAAAAGCTGAACACTGCAGATTACCAGCTTAATCAAAGGCACGCTCCTGACTCTGCTGAGGGTTTCTCTACCCTCCCAAGTATGGTGTGGCTGAAAAGGAAACTGTGTCTGCTAGCAAGCCAGGTGCTAAAGGGCTCCCATATTTATTTGGATGCATAGCTGACTGGCTTGCATATGTTCGCTGCTGCTGATCTGCACTCTATTAGTCTGCTTAGTGGATCTGTACAACAAACAGCCAGCCTTGCGTGGTATTGACACATTTCCAGACAAGTAAAAATGCAGCTAAAACTTTGAAGGTTTGTTTATAGCTTGAGTTTTCCCTCAGTGCATTTGTTCCTTTGCTTGTGTGCATGAGAATGCGTGTCAAGGAGGAAGGGAATGGCTCCTAAAAGGAATAAAAAAGTTTATGGAATGGTGTCTGCTGTCTTATCTAACAGTAGTTCACCAGCCTCAGTGGAAAAAAAAACAGGTCTAGACATCATGGTGTAGGTGGGGGGTGTGAAAGAGAGAGAGAAAAAACCTCAACATTCAATATTGTTCTTTAAGTGGCTTATTTCCTTCCTCTCTGATACCAAACAAAATTTTAATGATGAAACCTGCTAACAGCTGGGGCTAATTTGGAGGTTATTTTTATGGGAAGAGCAACAAGACAATAAAAGGCCAACCCCAAATGTGGCTCAGTTCAAGCATTTCTCCCAGCAGACCCTCTAAAGTAGTTGTGATTCGACCTACTCCATCCTTATTGCGTCATGTCTGCCTGGTAACCGTGTGTCACAGGCATGCGATCACACGCTACATCTCTCCTCCAAAGGATGTGGAGGCCTCTGCAGCTCCTTGCTTAGCAAATTGCAAGGCAGGGCCAACGTTTATGGGGTTCATCTGGGGACTCCCTGGAAATGTTGTCAGTGCTTACATTTATGTATGTCACTGGATTTTGAAAACTTTTCCACTTTGCTGCTGGTTTGCCCCCTCTCTGTCCAGTCCTCTGCATCTACTATGGAGGATGAGTGGTTGTCCCAAGGTTGCCAAGGGCTCATGGGAGTTTCAGAGCTGCGTGTTACTGTAGGATGCATGGCTCTTATTGTGTAACAGCATGAAATGCAACTTGCTCCTGGGACTTTGGGAAGGACTGGACTGCACTCAGCAGCCCATTTTGTAGGATTACTAACCCAGGGACATGAATTTTGGGGTTGATAGAGTTGGGTTATTTGAGAAAAACAATTTTCTATCCCTGACCCTAGCTGTACCAGGTA
>NW_009927750.1:34699-54845 GCF_000696875.1 Nestor notabilis | reverse complement strand
AGGAATGCCCATGGTGGGACATAGAGTAGAGCAGGGGTGCCACCAACCAGCAAGGGAGTCCCTCACCCTGGGACCCACCTATGGCAGGGATGAAGGAATGTGTCAGACACAAGGTTAGCCTTCTAGAACTGCTTGGAGCTTAAATACCACTACAGGTTGTTAAACTAAAGCCATCAGCTCTGAGAATAGAGGAGGGCACCAGCTGAAGGGTGAAGAAAGCCTCCTTTTACAAGTGAGAACCAATGCCTCTTACAATGCTGCTGTATAAAATCATGCAGCACCTGTTAGATCTTTTCTTGCCCTGCTCTCAAGATGCAGGAACAGCTTGGCTCTATAAAAGCCCCGATGTGTTTGTTTTCATTCTGAAGAGCTAATCCAAACCCCTCTCTTCCCAAAGGACAGGGAAGGAGGGGCGGAGGGGGTATTTTTATTTTTTTCCTTCTGCTGGGGAAACAGGTTGGAGCTGTTAAAATAATTGGCAGCAGTAGATTCCTGCAGATTTCTTTGGCTGCACTTTAAAATAGAGAGGTTTTCTTCTTCTCTTTACCTCTCCCCTTGTTTTTTTGTCTTCTGATTTAGCCATAAAATTGCCACTTATTACATTAGCAGTTGCAGAAAGCAGGAGTTTTCCTCATTAGAGTGGCTCTGCTGAAGGGCTCTGGTAATATCATCTGGGGGGAAGGCCCTTGCCAAAAGGCTATAAAACCAGCTGAGGACCCACACGGCAGTGTCAGGAGGTTGCTTTATTGGTTACTTTGGTAACATGCAAGCAAAGCTTCCCTTTCTTTTCAGGACAGGGAGATGGGTTTAGTTCCAGGTCTACCTACACCTCCTCTGTCCTGTGAGGGAGTTTGCAAGCAATCAGCAGCAGGGTACACAGGAGGACAGGAGAAGGCCCTGCAGAAGGGCAGCTCAGCTGTGTATATCCTTGCCTGCCTCCTCAACTCCACCAGAGGCCAGCGGCATGCAGGCCTGCACCTTTCCCAGTCCTCAGAGCACACCTCACATATTGCAGCCCCAGATGCCGCACACCTAAGGCAGCTAGTGAATGTCACCTCCTGGCTGGGACTAGACCCTTTCAGCGGTGGGCAGTCGGCAGGGTGTACTGCCTCCGCAGATCTTGAGCTGCATTGCGGGTGGCAGCAGCAAGCACTCCCTGCCTCCTTGCAGGTGTAATCAGCTAGGCAGCTCAAAATTGTACCTGCAGCCCTTTTACCCAAATTAGAGTCTCAGCAGAGACCCGATTTTCACGGGATTTCCCCAGAAGTTTCATTGCTCTTTTTCTTTAATACAAAAGATTTTAAAGGGTGCTTCAGTCCTCAATAATTGGAAGCTGTGATACTAGAGCAGATGACATCTTGTTCCGAGTTGAGTCTTACCTACTACAGCCCCTCCCCAACTCCACAAAATGATTTAGCAGAAAAAAAACGGCAAAAGAGAGTCCTGCCCAAGCACACTACCAGCCTGCTAAAACTCCTCTTGGTGAGATAAACATGCCCTGCAAAGCTCAGGGAAAAAACACCTCTGGAAGACATACATTGTAATGCTGTAACTACTGGAAAGATGTCTCATTATCAAAGCCGTCTGGTCAGGTGCAGATTTAGACTCTTGGTACCACAGAGCATTGCTGGCAAAGCCACAATTACTGGCATTTCTCCTTGCTTGTACCTCCATGGAGTTCAAACTGGCTAGTCAAATGTATGCTGTATTGCAATTGAACAAGGTTTCCTGTGAAATGGACCTTAATTTGACTCTGGGAGCTCGATACATCCTGCTTTGGGGCCAGACTTGGGTGAAAGGCCATGTTCCTTAGTGGGCTCCCTCCTCAGTGAGACAACATGGGGTGAAACCCAGGAGCTGCTCATGGCCGGAGCTGCTCATGGCCAGAGCTGCAAAGCCCAGAAATACCTCTCCTTTGTTCCCTGCTGGGAAATTCTAGGGAATCCCTCATTGGGAAGGAACAGGCCTGAGACTCCTGATTTAAAGAGCAGCTAGATACTTACTTCTCATTACAGATGTTCACTGCATGTTCAGTGGCTGTGTTTGGAGCACAAGCAGCAGGCAAAGGACAGACGTTTGACTGTATACTTCGAAGAGTCAACCGTCTCTCTCCCAGACTGGACAAACTCATATCAGGCAATGCAAAAACAACTGAAGCTTTCTTTCTGATGCTGCATCCAGCATGACCATTGAAAACCTTCATTTGTTACAGCTCTATCAGGAGTAGTCCTCACAGCACCTCCATAAGATCAACCATCCCGTCAATTTTCAAATAATCATGCTCAACAAAGTCTCAACAAAGGGGTCAGGAAGACCATAGTGTCCTCTGCCCTTTCTTCTGTCAGCTCCTCTTACCCTCCTCTGAACTTTCCTCCTCTTTGGCAAGAAATTTCAAAAGTCAGTTCCATGACTTTATAGACAGATCTATATAAAATAGTGACTCAGTCTACACTCACTTACTGGCAGAGATGTATCAGCTGCACACCACTTAAAAATGGTGACATAGAAAAATAACAATTAAACAGAACAAGAAAATATTCTGGGTCAAAGCTTTTGGGTGTATTGTCTCCCATATGTGTCAGCAGTTTCTGCCATTTAATTTTAGAGATGGACCCGAAGAGTTTCTTTATGAGTTTCTTCTCCCTCAGAGCCTGAAGATTGACTCCAGTAAGGCTTTCTATTTGTCCAGAACTCACTTCTACCTAGATTTGCAGTGAAACTCATGTTAAGAAAATAAAAGGGAGTGGTGGGGCAGTGGAGGTATAAGATATTCATTAGATATTTCTTAGCACCAAATTCACAGCTATAAGCAATTGAGGATTGTCCAGTAAGATGCCTGTTCTGAATGCTTGGATATTCTAACAATGTTCTACTCATTGTTAAAAAATGCAATCATTTTTGGTCACTTTAACTTACAAGCCTCAATAAAAAAAGAAAATTAGTAGTAATTTGAGATGCTTTTTTCTCCTCCCAGAAATTAAAACCAGTGCCTGGACTGGTGCCTTTGAATTTATTTATCTTTTTAAAATTAAAACAACCACTTAAAAAAAGAAAGGAATAAAAAGAAGCAGCAGCTACTGGCTTTTACTTTAACTAAAAGTTTTTGGCAAGTGCAATGCCAGAATTTTTTTTTTTCCTTTGTATGGGAACTTAGGGGCAAGTTAGTGTGAGAAACTTTCCCAAAGAATCTGTATAAACCACACCAAAACCCAACAAACTCAACCAGTCTGGAAAGGTCCAGGAGTGCGGGGAAGGCACATCTGCAGACAGGCTGGGGACATCAGCAGTTCTCAGCTAGTTGCCAGCAGCAGCAGTGGCTTCTGCATCCCCTCAGGCAACAGGCGGTTGGATTTGGGGGTGCTGGAGCCAGCAGGACACCTGGTCCGGCAGACTCTGGCTTCTTCCCAGAGGATTTGAAGGGAGCCTGAGGAACTGAGGCACTCCTCCCTCATGGGCAGTCTGGGCACCTGACTCCTGTGGGCTGCTGGGGAAATCCCAGCCAGTGCCTCTTACTACTGCAGGCGGGTGTCCAAGTCTTTGGGCCAGAGGGCAAGCAAATCCTTGAAACTTTAGTGTAGACACAGGAGAAATCCCCATGGAGGATAGGACTAGAAGTTCTCTGCAGTCATGGGTGAACAGGTCTCCAGAGGGAAGAGGGCAAACTGAGACAAATCAGTGCAAATGTCTTCAGAGATCTGTACTAGGAAGGAGCAGGTGCAGGGTTGGAAAGCAGAACCTGCCCATTAAAATGTGGCTTTAGGTGGGGAAAATTGCCCATTTTTTCTCTTTTTTTTTCTTTTTCTTTCAGAAAAATGGGCAATTTTCATTGGAGGTCTACTTGCTGCATGCCTTTGGACAATGCACTGCCCTCTGCTCTTAGCTCTTGTATCCTCATCACAAGAACAGGGGAATTTCAAGCCAGCACTTGGACAAGTATAGAAGAGCCTTCTTTCAGGCTTGGGCAGAGTGCTGAGTGCTTCCACCTGCCCCCTCAAAGAGTTTTGAAGTTTAAATACTCCCAACATTAACCTTGTAGGCACCATCACATCTTTTCCCTCCAGCTCCAGGCTGGAGAGAGGAGCATAGTCCTACCTGTTCACACCAACACAAGCCCTGGTTCACCACCTTTCTCTTGTGGTATCTCAACCAGAAGTAGAACTTCTTTCCTGGCTGCCATTTCTTTCTCACCGCTGCCTTCCCAGTTAAATTTGTTTCCTGTTCTCAGGCATTCACAGAAAATGTGTGCCTCTTGCTTTGTCCTGTAAACTCTGTGTGACCATGGGAACTGTTCCTGACCCAGCTGTCAGCCTGCATGCTCCTCTCATTAAACTTTGGCTCTCACCTCAACTGGATCTTTAGGCAACAATCAGGTGAGCACAGCTGGGAAAGCACTTTCATCCATCTCAAGGATGCATAAGGCATCACTTCCCAGCCTGCCTTTCACCACAGAGAGCTTCACACCATGTCTCTGCTAAAACACCTTCCCTCTCCCCACTCTACTGCCCCTTCTCAGCTCCCATTTACATAACTGCATCTCTCCACAAATCCTTTTTTCAGGGCACAGAACCAGAGCAAAACCAGAGGAGGTCTGCAAAGTGACTGGTGCCGGGAAAGCCTGTGCCAAATTAACGAAGGTCAGAATTTACAGGCAATGGTATTTCATATAGCCTGAGCTTCTTATTGAACCTGTCAGAGCACCTGAAACGTTTTACCGGTCAGAACCAGTGGCGCACGGAGTCCTGGTTCCTGATTTTGTGCAGAAAACTTCAAAGCACTGTTATATGGCCCGATAGGCCACATGGTTTCCACCTGTTTCTTAGCCCAGCCAAGTGATTTAGTGCTCCTTGGACATCTCCCTCACACCAGCTGGAAGCTCTCAACTTGAGCATGCTAACAGCAGTGACTGCGGTCAGCTCTTGCACCTTCTTGGAGCACTGAGGAGGGTCTACAGTCACTGGTGCAGTGCAACCCCCACCTGTGTCCCCCCAGTTCTCTTCAATGGCATAGCCTCTACAATGTCCCACAAGGAGGGGGATGGGGAAGAAGGCAGAAGGGCTTTCAAGCCAGCCACAAGCCATGGTTATGCCCAGTGTTTGACAGACGTGCAGGGCAGCCTTCAGCCATTCCTGAGATTGGGAAGCAAGCTAGAGAGCCCATCTGAGGGGACCGTCATCATGTCACCTTACAAAGCAGCTCCACGCTGCCAAGGAACCAAGCAGGTGATCTGTGAATTATCCCAAGCCCCTTTGTCATTCAGACCCCTAGAGTACCTATCAGAGTGGCCCATCATGTCAAGAGGGCAGAGCACTTGGGAACCATTGCTTTCTGGCAAAAGCTTGAAAATCTTCCCTCAAGCATCTGGGAGAGGACATGAGTTACCTTTCTGGTCCTCCCAGACTACTTAGTGTGTCCAACCCAGAGCTGCAGTGTGTAAACAGGGAAAACGACAGACAGAGAATGGTTTTGACCAAGGAAATGCACATCTCTTGCTGCTTTCAAAGGGTGCTGGCATTAGCCCAGAAAGAGGATCCAAAGCCTGAAAGGGGCTGTGAGAGCCATTTTTTAATCACCATATGAGAGTTACTGTAAAATAAACTCTCATGGCTATCCCCGGGGAGGAGTGAAGCAGCAGGCTGCTGTGTGCGTGTGCACGCGTGGGCATGAACAGAGCACACTGCAGAGTGTCAACTGCATGTTGAAGAACGTGGTTTAAGGCCATTCTGGGGATTTCCCAGCTCTGACAAAGCATTTAATTTCCCTCTGCAGGGTGGGAAAATTCAGCAAGGGTTGCTTAGGACATTGAGCAGAGTATCTACAGCATGGAGGCAGGGTGTCCTGCCGTCAGCAGCTGTGTTAGGTCCAGCCACAGCAGGGTATTTAGGCACATGGAGAGCACTTAGGGTCCCGACTTCTGTGGGTTTCACCTCTGTGGATCTGGTCCTGACAGAGCTGGAGCCAGACCTGTCTGCTTTATGTGCAGTAACAGCCCTCAAATCTCATTCTAAAGGAAGGAGAGGGTGGTAGGTCATCTCTGTGGGTTAAGTTGGAAGTGCAAGAACTTTCACTGACAGGGCAGATGGCAAGGCCAAGCTTGCTGGACCACTACCCGTTCCTAACAGAAGGGAAAATATGCTTTTCAAATTAGAAATCTTCCAGATTTACAGTGAAAAAAAACAGAAACAGAAAATATGCAGGGAAGTGGGGAGAGAGGGAAAGCGTATCCTAACTCTGTGAAAGATAATTTCCCAGAAAACAGAAAAAAAAAAAAAGAAAAGAAAGAATATCTCAAAACAGGAAAAATCCTTGGCATCAGTTCTTAGACTCCAGTTCATTGGGAGAGTTCTGGAAAGAATTTCACTTGGTTTGCAGAGTGAGGAGATAATTGGAGAGGCTTTGAAGAGAAGGGTGAGACCCAGTTCATGCACTTTCCTGCAGTACCCTAGGACTGGGAGATCTCCATGCAGCTCTCTGTCACCAGTGCCCTGTATGACTCTAGGTAAGGAATTTAAATCATCTATGCCACAAGCTTCGTCGATATAACAGGTGATAATGGGATAAAAGCAATGTTTTGATTTATAAGCCAAGCTTAAAAATCTACATTACAAATATGTAGACTTGTATTCATTTGAAATGTTTCCAGCTAAGCATCAACAACAAAAAGCAGTTTGTTTTATTGGGAGGTCAAATATAAATACTCCATTCAGTCCAAAATAAGCCTTTTTGTTTAATTTTCATGGTTTGGAAAAAGGTGGGGAGAAGAGAAAATTATTATCTCTGTTTAAGAAAAGTTAAAAATCTGTGTAACATTTAAAAACAAAAACAGGTATAATTTTTGCGATGTCAGACCAATTAATTCTTTTTACTGAAAAAATTCAACATGGTTGATGTTATTTGAAATTAATATATTTTTTTTTTTTTAGAAATTAACAAAAAAGTGTATATATTGGGAAGAATCCATCAGTGCAAAAGAACAACAGCACGTCCCAACATTGCAGGAGTTTGGGGAAGGTAAAGTCAGACATGAAATCCTCAGAAACTATGTGATGAGATGCCAGATAAGTGTCTCAGAAAGACAGGATTTGATTGTCAGGGGCCTGTTCTCACAGAAAATAAAAGGCTCCGGTTTCTGTACAATTATGTACAGACAAGACATGTGTTTTCACTGCATGGCACCAAGCCTGGAGTATATTTTTTGCTCCTGATTTACAAGGAAAACTTGGCACAAGGATGACCCACACAGCGAGAAGTGGGCAGATTTAATACAGATGCATGGAATAGCCTCTCAAATCCAGAAACCTTTAGTGTCAGGCATAGTTGGTTTTGCTTCAACCTGGCTACATGATACCCTCTACAGGGGCTTTCTGAACTTGAGATGGGCCTTTTAGACGTTACCACTGTGGATTTATAAAAAAAACCCGGTCTATCTTCATGCCCTTCCACCTATGTCTGGGATTTTGCAATAACAGGTGTTTTGGACTACCATAGTCTGAAGGAGAAGGTGAGGTTGAGTGGGAAAGGAGAGGATTCTCTGCCTCTGCCTATGATTACACCAGCCGTTGAGGTTTCTGCTTTGGGTACTTTTTGATGTGTGTTGTCTTCACTTCCTTCCTCCCAGGACTGCAGGACCAGGAGAGTAGAGATTACTTTTCATCCCAGTCCTGTTCAGGTCAGGGAGAATTCAGAAAGGTGGGGAGTAATTCTGCTTCTCAGCAGCACCCACATGTCTGTGCAGTCTCTACACCCATTCAGAGCACTCACTGGGCATGGAGAGTGTCAGAAATGGAGGTTTTGAACTTCTCTCCCCTGGTCCTCCCTCTCCTGCCTTTTATGCTGAGTCCTTTAGGACCATTTTCCAGCTAAGATAGCCAGATCACAGATGGCCAATGACCAGCAGCACCTCAAGACCCCGATGGCTCTTCTCTCTCACTTACTGGCTCCTTCAAGACATGCTGCAGAGTCTTTGCACCACCAGCCTTCATGTCTGTAGACCTCCATTGGCAAGCAGCCCATTCACCATCTTTCATGAGCCATAACATAACCAGCACAGAGAATTAATGTTGCTCATTTAGAGAGAAGGTTGGCAGTTAGTACCAGGAACAGCTGTGCCCCTTTCAAGATTTAACCAAGGTCTACAAACAAGCCAGAGAAAGAGACAACAGCCTTTGAATAACAAGCTGACTAGTCTGACATTTTCCTTCTGTATTCCCAAGGAAGACCTTCCCTTCAGAGAAAGCAGATAGCACTGTTATGCAATGTTAGAGGTATCTTTTGAAACCATAAAATGGAAAAGCTTTCCTTTTCAAGCAGGTCTCCATGTGATCTTTCTTTGTGCATGTCACACAAATTCATACCACAGGGAGATGTGTCCTTTGAGAGTTAAAACCACCAAGTCTGGCTAACTGAGGACAAAAATTCTAGTATAATTCGTGTTCCAAACCATTGCTAACAGTAGCATGGCTCTGTCCTGGTACATGAAGTTTTCAAGGACAGCATGAAAAGTTTTCTTGCATGCATTCAGCGTGACCAAGGGTGTGAAGTATCACATGCATAAGCTCATATCTACGTGTGTATATATATGTACATACATACATATATATATCTAGTGCAACTGTGACGGGCTGAAAAATCAGGCCCTCAGTATTTATAACTTTGGCTCATATCCCAAGCAAAGCAGCCCTAGTGCAGAAGCTCTATTTGTGGCAATGGGATCTACACACTCCATTTTAGTTCTAATCCTAGGCAAGCTGGCAGACATAAGGTTTTATGGGAAGCAGAACAACTAATCCATGCTGAAGAGCAATGCAAAAAGTTTCCTAAGTATAGCGTAGCGTCCCCTCAGAAATATGAGGACTCAAACTAACCCCCCAAATCCTCTTTATCAAAGTTAGCCAAGCTTGGGGATGGTAAATTGATTACGTGGCCAATGCCAGCATCCCAGGATCTTAGAGCAGAGGGAGCAGATTGGAGAGGTCTCTGAGGGAAGTGTAGAAAAGTACTGAATTAGCAAAACTGCTGACATGGAAATGTCCCAGAGCTCAAAGTCTGAGCACAGTTCTGCTGAATCCAAAACATTCACACTAGAATTTGGGAAGAGTTGGTCTTGCTTGGTGACCCTAATTCTGCTTGGAAGAACAGAACAGTGAGTCCCTGGCTGAAACAGACCCTTGAGTTTTCCCTGAATGTGAAGAACTATGAATGTTGTTTGCTGTTCCATGGCATTATTGCCCAGTCTAGGGCATACTCTTTGGCCCCTGGTATTCTCACCCAAAACCATGGCTGTGTCCAGCTCTGCTGTAGTTCCTGACCTGTATTAAACAATCAAAGAGGGGTTTCATTCTGCTTTGCGAGTACTGGCTTGTGGCCAATCGTAGAGTGGAGGTCTGGTTACAACACAAAAGCGTGGACAGGCCCAGGATTTATGTTTGGACACATCTCTCCCAGTCAAGGAGAAATTTCCAGTTGTTTGGATGATGAGTCAGCAGAAATGCTGGGAATTAGCAAAGATTTTCTTGTTTTCCTTCTCCTTAGAACCTTGAAACAGGCTCAAATTCTTTTTTTTTTTCAGCTTTGACGAGTGGTTCATATGGCCTCCCAGCTGAAAGCTCTAACAGGAGATTGCCAATTGTACTGGGAGTTTTCTGTGACCCTGACAATTGGCCCAGAAAGGAAGGAGCTGACACCTATCATGCTCATTTCATGTGAGATCCTGGAGGGACCTACAACCAAAGGTCCTTCTTACCAAAGTGCAACTCACAGAGTCAAAGCACCAAAGAGAGGGAGAAGAACTCAATGAAAGCATCCAATGTAGAGAAACTCTTGGATAATATTTCTCTGCTGAACAATCAGTAGTTTGTGGGATTCTTTTTTTTTTTTTTTTTATTTAATAAGTAATTCTGGGAGAATGAATATTATCTAGAGGAAAATTTCCTGATAATGAATAGCCACAGATTTTGGCACACATATTAAGCCTCATGAACTGTAAAATAGGAACAGGTTCACCAGTTTCTCCTTTTCTACTGCCCATGCACTAAAGAAGAAAGACTATAGAGCTGTCACTTGAAAATTCAGTCTTTTTCACTACTGATGGCTTCCACAGGGACTTCTGCTTCTATAGCACTGGTCCAAAACTGAAAGCCTGACCCAGGAAATAGCCTGCATACTGACAAATATGCCCAGTTATCCTGTGACTCTCCTGACTTAAGGTCTCAGTAAAGACTCAGACTAGTTCACCTAAGTAAGACTGGTGTCATTTGAAAACTAGAGAAATGATAGTTCAGACAAATCAGGGGTCTGACTTGGGGGCTACAAATAAAAAATACCAAAACTAACAAAGTATAGTAAGTATAAAAGTCTGCTTGCACCAATATATCAAAGATCCCAGACAAAACCCCTCATCTCCCTGACCCTGAGATCTAAGCACCTAAATGTCTAGGAAGACTGGTTGTAATTTCCTCTAATCTCAGATAACCAGACGAAAAAACGGATAAAAACACAGGTCACCTTTACACTCTTTTCACCCTGTTTTTTTATTCCCTTGCTTTTTTTCATATGTGGGACTTTTCAAGACAAAGTGGTGTCTCAAGCATTCTGGGAACAAAGGAGTAGTTGGGGCAAAAAACATGGTGAAAATTTTCCCAGGTCACTGGTGGGTGGAAGTTCTGTGAACTGCAGCTCAAACAGTTTTTATGCACCCTCAGAAACCTACAAATGTTTTCAAAGAATATTTACTAGCAACCTTTTCATTAACATTTGCCAAACTCATTTGAAGAAGGGAGCGAATTTTCTGTCAGAGGAGTGATTCCCAGCAAAGGAGCCACAAGCTGCTTTCAGCTGCCTTGGAAAACGAAAAAAAAACCAACAAACCAAAAAAAGGAAAAAGAGGAGAAGGAGGGGGAAAAGCATCTGTAAACCATAGTCTGCAATTCTGGCTTTGGAGCTCAAGATAATAAGACCACTGACTGACAAATTCCAAGAGTGTTTTCCTATTTATATTAACTTATATTTATTTGTTCAATATGTGAGGATGTGATTCCTTGCATTAATCATTAGCTTGGTAGAGCTTTTCCTGCTTCCTTGCCAAGTTTAAAAGAGAAAATAAAAGGACACACACCAAAAAAAGAAAGAAGGAAAAAAAAAAGTTTCCATGTAGATGTAAGTAGTATTACATGGAATAAGCCCCCCTTGTAGGAAAGGGCAGGACAAGTTGTCAGGACAGCCCTGTAGTCTAGGGTTTTATTTATATCATTGTTGCTGGGAAATTTGCAAAAAAGGCGTGCAGATGCTCTCCTCATGGAAACAAGCAGGCCAAGTTTGAGCCGGATTTCAGAGGTCTGGATAAACCTTTCTGAGCCATGTCACATTTTAACTCAATCCTCCATGTATAATAACCCAAATTACTGCTTTCGTTTCTCTTCAAGGGTATGGTGTTTGAGACCCCAGCCTTCCAACCCACACTGCAACAATGGCTAACATCACAACATATACCATGTATCACCTGTCTTCCATACCTATAGCATCTTCCCTGGAGATTCCCACTAGCCCAGTAAGGTGCTTAATACCATACCAGGGTCCTAAGCTCTGGGGTATACTGGGGCATGTTCCAATGTAAATGGACATCGATTCCATTCAGACCTCGAAGTGTCATTCTGGTATGGAAGTAAAACTGAGATGTGTAATAGCAATCTGTCTCCATTTCCTGAAGAATTTGCCCTTTCTGTGTTTAGTGCTGGAGTTAATAAGTATGTCCACTCAGTGCAAACATGAGCAATTGTTTCCATTAGTTGCAAGCACCAGTAGGAGGAAGTGAGCACTTGGAGAGATGCCTTTGAAGAAGCTGCTAATGAAACGGGAGGGGGAAAGTGAAGGTCCTATATAGAGATGTTTTCACACTGGCTGTATAATAGAGGAGCCTTCAGAGAAAAGGAGACTCTCTTTACACCTACAAAAAGCCCCAGGACAGGAGTAGAATCATGCTTGGATAAAGTAGTCAAAAGCAGCTATGTGAGCTAGTAACTTAAGAGTCAATGAAAAGATAGAGTTCACCTGGGCTGGGCAAGCAGAGAAGATTTCTCTCTTGAACAATACATAAGGCAACTACAGGGAGAGAGAAAGGGGGAAATATAGGTGTCTCACTTGATCTGCTGAACAGAGGCACTTTTGAAAATGGTTTTTGGGGTTCTTACAGTGCTGTATAGGACTGATAGAAGTTGCACCTTTAGTCTTCCCAGGCACTGCACCATCATTTCCTCCATTCCTATGTATTTTATGATTTCAAACACTCTTGTGCACCGTAAACATTCATCAGCTGCCAGGATGAGAAAGAGAGAAGGTAATGTTTTCTGGTTTTCTTTCATGCTGGTGGGTAAAGATGGCTGAACAACTGATGATTTCTGGTATGCTTGTGGAGCAGGTGAAACTTTAGCACTATCCAAGCAATGAAGTCTTCCCCTCTTAGCAGAGAGACACATGTCCTGGCAAGCATCTCTCAGGCAGTTAACCCACCAACTTAAATTTCATCCTGTACTTTGAAGTGAGTCATCCAAGTGGGGAATTGAAATCTCCAAGGTACACAGGCTTCTCCCTGCCCATGTGGGATAGCTCACCACAACAGTTCTTCAGAAACAGGGCCAGTTCAGGACTGTGTGACTCAAACAATCAGGTTTCCATCTCCTGCCTTGGGACACTAGTCCACTTGTAGGAAAGTTTTCCTTAAGCTATTTTTTCCTTTGCTCAGTCTCAACCCACTGCTGTTAATTCTCTACATCTTGTGTTAGCCCCCCTCCACCCTGGACCTCCCTGAATGACTGATCTTTCTTCTTGGATGATCTTCAGTTATTTGCACATCATTATTTTTCTCTCCTGCTAAGTGGTCTTGTAGTCCATAGTAATGCTTTGTGTCATAATGTTTTGGGTCTTGTGTTTATCTGGAGTAATTTTCTTGTCTTCTTTTTTATGGGAAAAAAAAAAGACAAAAAATGTAAATGGAAAGCAAAATCAAACAGATTCACTCACAAGTCAGGATGCCGTCTGCCAAAGTGTCTTCCAGAGCGCTTTTATTTATGACTGACTTTCAAAACTTTGCAAATGAAGCAGCATAATGGAAATGTTGGCACCACGTTGTCTTTTTTCTACACTAACCTAGAGACATATGAACACACCAGGGGTTCATGGGTGTGATACTTTGACCCTGTGGAAGCCCACCTGGGAATAAGCAAACATCCCTTTGTCTTTACATTCTTTCTTAGAACTTCCTTGGATTCATCAGGAATCATCCTCACCATTGTCTTATGTATCTAGAATGTCAGGCATCCCAAAGAATACTTACTTCCTGGACACAGTATCCATCTGTTGTTATACTAAAAGCAGCAAATGTTATAGCAGAGGAGCCCCACATCCCAGTTAACAAATATCAGCTCCTTGAACAGGAAGATGCATTAATGAGAAGGTGTAAAAATCATGACAGGGCCAGTGAAAGAATCTCCAGGGAAATAAATATTTTGGAACAGGTTAAGCACGTATGTTTGGACAGGGGAATCACCTTCTGCTAGTGGCTTTTCTCCACTCCTTGCAAACAAGCTTGGATAACTAGCTTAGCCTGCAGTATCTCCCTCATAGACACTTAAAATTAGGACAGGAAGAAACACTGAAGTGTTAGAGTTATACTTTAACTGCAAAATGGCAAATTAACAGCAATGCATACTGAGAAAAGAAATATCTTACAAACATTCTGAAATGATCACATACTTCAGACACTGACCCCACAAAAGTAGCTGCATTAGATGGATTTGTATTGTACTTCATTATCTCTTTCTCTCTCAAAAGCGGGGGCTTTTGACTTAAGTCATTCATACCCAAAAGGTAGGATGCTACTATGGAAGTACTCCATTCCTTCCTTCAAGTGGATCGTGATGGTTGTTTCACAATGAACACTACATCTACACAGAAGCTCTGAAGCACAGTGCTGCAAGTATAGGTCCATGATTTCCAGCCTTAGTTCCGTGGATTACAGCTAACAGGAGCATGAATGATGACTGCAATAAAATAGTTTATTTCTCCTACAAGACAACCTTCGCATGTGACAGTGCCTTTGTTGGAAAGTCCAGAAAATAATCCACAAACTGAAAGGGACATCGCTACTGTAGGAAAGGTGGTGAGGTGGCAATGACATGGAAATCACCCAGGATCTGAGAGGTAATGATGCTGACAACTTAGAATTTAAATTTTCAGGAAAAAGTTTATATCTATTTCTCCCCATTGGCTGCCTTGGCCATACCTGTAAGTATAAGGCTCCAGGCCCCAATTGCTTAGACATTATTGCTTGCTGACTTTTTTTTTCCTGCAACATATTGCATTCTTTCTAACATCTGTTTGCACAGAGAGATGTGTTGAAAAGACTGTGGTTATTCATTTACTCACATTTTGACATGGCATTGCTGAGTGATTATATTAGCAAGGCTGATGAGTTTTCTTTACAAAGGGAAGCCCCATGGAACAACATGAAACAGGCATTGTTGCAATTTTGCTGGAAAGAAAGTGGGAAAAAATTCAAACCCAAAAAAAGCCCTAGCTCACGGCATGTCTCCACCCAGCAACAGAAAGGCAAGCCAGAGATCTCTGAACAAGTCCTAATTAAGGCAATAAGTTCACAGAGCAACAGACACTACCAGGGGGACTGACTGCCTGGTCTAAGAGTAGCATGGCTGAATTAATGTGCCTGACAGTGCAAACCCCAATTATTCCTTCAGAACATAGGTGCCTTGGGTACAGCACTGCATGATCACAACTGGACTTCTGCATTCACATCAGATGGAGGGAGAGACTGTGGGGTCATGCAGTGACCTGGACTTCGGGAAACGTGTGTTCTGCTCCAGGTCCCGTAACTGATTTGCTATATGAAAAAAACTCCCAGCTGTGTACAGTTCCAGTATGTGTTCAGTACTCCTCTCCTGTACAGAGACAAGGACAGTGATTCGAGGCAAACCCCTGAAGATTTTGTACAGCGAGGGTCTTCTAGCCACAAGCAATATGAATGACTGCCATTAATAGCTTGTTTGACTGTATAGTTGGCTGTTGTTTGGTGTCTGCAGCCTTTCTGTGCCTTCAAGCAGGTCTGCAGCTGTAGGAAGCTTTCTTTCAGAGCATTTTCCTACCTTTACACAGAAGGTGCAGCAGAAACCCTTCTTAAGACAAGCCTCCTCTTCCTTTTTCTTTCTTTTTAGGGTGAAAAGTAAAACAGATTTCAAAGAGCTTTGTTTCTGCTGCTTTCACTGTGAATTTATTGCTCATGAAATGGATGGGGCTGTTAGCTCCAACAGCTTCATTTCATTTTCTGAAGAGTAGCTACAGAGGTGGGCATTGGCCAGTCCCCCGGGGCTAGGCTCCAACATTCATACAGAGAGTTAGCAGGTGCCCATCCTCACCACAAACTCAGCTCTCCTTCTGAGCTGGCAAGCTGGGCTGCGACAGTCACATCAGTGTTATGTGCCATGGCACAAACAGGATCATCTCTCCTGCAGTTGTCACCAGAAGGGTTGGAGTCAGGGGGCGGGCTGCTTTATGTGTGCTGAAATCTACTTTAAATCCAGTTTCTGGAGGGCAGATGGCCCTCCAGGGCCAAAATCTGAGACTCCATGAAGATAAAACCATCTTGAAAGTTTGTCCCCATTTCAACCATAAGTTCCCAAATTCTTTTTTGTTCTCTCCTTCATAAGGAGAGGTAAATATGCTCTCTGAAAGCATTTCAGGCTAAAAACTATGACTTACATAGTGCCAGAAGCCACACTAGATAATGTGCTCGCTTTCAGAGGAGTGAAGTGCTCCCTACCCACAGCACCCCACTGACAACCCTGATAGAGATTAATGGTGCAGACAGATGTGCACTCTGCCAGCAGCTGTGCTGATGGGAGAAATCACTTCCCTTTGTACTTCTCACACCCTGCCAACAACTCCAATTGCCTACTCCCTTACCTGTTTCAGCCACAACAAGCTGAATTAGTGAACTACTTAAATAAAAAGGTCTTTGCAAACTTAGGCCAATTAGATTGGAAACAAGTTGGGGAACTTTTATACAAGCAGCTCTGCTGTTGGATGGCTCAAAACGGAGTGCGTGTGTCCACAACCTGGACATCTTTTCTCCTTCAAGGGGCTCATGCTCAAGTAGCACAATGGACACATCTCTGGGAAGTGCACCAGGGGAAAGTTGCTCTGCTGCCAATTGCTTTGTTTCTTCCTGTGGCTAAAATCATGAGACTTCACTGGACTACAAAGCCTAGCCCTCCTTCCTTTTGGAGACTGACTGAAGAGAATGGTTCCCCATGGAAAAACTTGTAACATTAATTTGATAACCTTTTAGAGATGGTTTCATAGCAATCCTGGAATTGTTTTTTTTGTTTGTTTTGTTGGTTGGTTGAAGAGCCTTCAGGAGCAGGGATAATCTGAAATCACAGATCAGCAGCAGGGTTGCTTTCTTTCTTGTGGAGTACCCTATGTACCAAAGACAAACTGAGCGAGAAGGATGCAGTATGCACATAAGGGTGCCCCATGCAGCCCTATACTTCATGCAGCTGTGACAGCAGGGAAACATGTAAGTCATTGGACAGTGCTCATAACAAAATCCCATCAGTCTGCATTTGATGTAATGATCTGTCCTGTTCCTTTAGTCTATGGGTCAGGCAGACTTGTGACTGGGATGTGACTAGGATGCACAGCATCCTAGATTGGGAAAGAAGCCATGTAATAGAGGTTATGATAGCCAGTGGGACCCTAGCTTATGGGATCTATTACAAGCAATTTCCTTCCCTTCTTTATTAGCACCCCAGTTCTTCCTCTGTCACATGCCTTCACAAAATGCCATTTAATACGTCACAGTGGAGCAATTATCCTACACATATATTCATCTTCAAGGACAGCTTCACTCACTTGAGGTTTCCTCAAGGTGATGATATAGCAGCTAATATCTCACAGAAGAGCTCCAGCTTGCAAAAATAGTGCTGGGCATGTCAATATACTCACACCTCCTGGATTCATGTCAGGAGCTCACTGCTTTGTGAGGCTTGGCTAAGACTCCCAAACTCTCTCCTAGGGAATTCAACAGTACAGATAGGATCTCTCTTCTTTGTGTGTGCAAGTTTATCTTTTGCTTTGGCCCCAGCATCCACACTGATACCATATTTGATTTTTCACAAATCAACCCCCATGGGTGAATGGATGAATCAGAAGGAAGCTAATTGCATCATTTACCAGTCTTTCCTCTCAACTGTCAATCACCTCTCTGCTTTTATGATCCAGAGTTCAGTTATCTCAGGGTTTATTTTCATTTTAAATTTTGTGCTAATTAAATTTGGATTACAGGCTTAAGAAAAGCAAAAATGGTATTGCTGATGCTGGGAAGCAGGAGTTATAGTGCTGTTGCCTGAGTCCAGCCAGGGGGCAAGTGATACCAACTTTGCTAGAGACTAAATAGGCCAATAAACAAAAAGGGAGAGAAAACACAAGATCCCTCCCAACTTGCAGTTTGCCTAACGCATCTGTTTCATTTTGGGGGCGTTTGTATGCTCTGGGACTTTGCAAGCTTTATTTAAATAAGTGCATGTTTCTCCACATCTGTGTGTATCTTACCATATATGTGCCAGCATAACAGGAGAAAAGCCATATGTTCACATCATTGGTCTACTGTTTCATTATGTGACTGCAAGTGTAATACTGGATATGTGAGGCACAGAAAAGAAGTGGGGGAATATGACCAGACTACTCTTTTGTGGTATGCTATGGAAGCAGTTAAAGGCATTGAATAAGGTTCGGACCAGCTGTGATGTGCGTTCTACATGCACAGGATAAATGCTAACTACAAATGACCTCCCCACAAAAGTGCTTGTTTACTTTTTTTTTATTGTCATAGATTTACAGGCAGTCTTCCATTGTGTCAGGTGCTGGCCAAGTCACAGTAAAAGGGCAATTCCTGCACAAGAATTACCAACCAGACCAAAGAGGGAGAGGGAAGAAAGAAGGTTATAGGAGCCCTGAAATTATCAGAAAGTTGGTGGCTAAACAAAAGCTCATGGCTAGCTTCTTACCACACGAGCTTCTTTCTGAGCACTCCAAACATAGAATCATAGAATCATAGAATAGTTAGGGTTAGAAAGGACCTTAAGATCATCTAGTTCCAACCCCCCTGCCATGAGCAGGGACACCACACACTAAACTATGCTGCTCAAGGCTCTGTCCAGCCTGGCCTTGAAGACCTCCAGGGTTGGAGCATTCACAACTTCCTTGGGCAACCTGTTCCAGTGCCTCACCACCCTCAGTGTAAAGAACTTCTTCCTTAGATCTAACCTAAACTTCCCCTGTTTAAGTTTAAAGCCATTACCCCTTGTCCTACCACTAGAGTCCCTAATGAAGAGTTCCTCCTCAGTATCCTTGTAGACCCCCTTCAGATATTGGAAGGCTGCTATGAGGTCTCCATGCAGCCTTCTCTTCTCCAGGCTGAACAGCCCCAACTTTCTCAGCCTGTCTTCATACGGGAGGTGCTCCAGCCCTCTTATCATCCTCGTGGCCCTCCTCTGTACTTGCTCCAACAGCTCCATGTCCTTTTTATGTTGAGGACACCAGAACTGGACACAATACTCCAAGTGAGGTCTCACAAGAGCAGAGTAGAGGGGCAGGATCACTTCCTTTGACCTGCTGGTCATGCTTCTTTTGATACAGCCCAGGATACGGGTGGCTTTCTGGGCTGCAAACGCGCACTGCCTGCTCATGTCGAGTTTCTCATCAATCACCACCCCAACATGCACATGTAGGTCAGAGAAAGGCAAGAAACTCTCCTCCAGACCTTGCTGTGCTACCTGGAAGGTATCTGGCCCCTGGTCACTACCAACCGAAAGGATCATGTAAGCACTCCCTAATCTGCTCCAGTGCAGAATCATCCAGCACCAACCAATCAGATGATCCAGGTGGTGTGAGCAAATTTAGCTGACTTTTGCTTGAAACAGAGCTGATTGATTGCCAGCAGAGCTGCAGGAGAGGTAATCTTTGGCTGGAGAACTGCGCCAAGTATTTGCAAGCCGTAATGGCTTCAACCAACACAGATACTGCTAGCTGAACATCTGCTCACAGCTATTTATAAACGATAATTGGTACATCAGGATGATCATGTGCCTGGTTGTGCATGACACAGGGCTCCTTTAGTGACACTGCTTCCTGAGACTGGGGTTCCCTTTCCCCTCCATTCCTTTCCTCTCCCCAGCCTTCACAGTCAACTTTGCTGTGGGAAAACCACTGACTGGGCTCAAGGTAGAGTGGGATGGAGTGAAGAGGGGAACAAGGGGGAGAAGATTGCACTGAGGCATTTCTCACCCTGTTCTCTTGTTCTGTGGTTCACATGCATGCACATGGTCTTGCATGCTACCAGCTGGAGTAAGGTAATGCGCAGGTATAGCCTTGGGTGGAGCTGATTATTAGAACATGGTTTCATGGGAAGTTTTGTGTTTAGGTGCAGGCTTCTCCTCTTAGGTAATTGCTCAAGGCCCAGCCAAGTCCCTATCTGCAGGGAGCTGCACTTCTAGTCCTTAACACCTTGGCATTATTCTACTCTCATGAGTCAAACTGTTGAGCAAGTCAAAACTGCAGAAATATGGAACGAATTATCTTTATAGGCCAGCTTGTTCAATACCTCCAGCTTCCCTGGCTTTTCCCTGGGGGATGTTTCCCTTTCAAAATGATGAAGATTATTAGGCCTGTGGGCAAGCCACGATAGCTTTCTTTAGAGAGGGCTGGGAGTGATGGATGGCTTTTCTATGTCTTCCTGCTTCTCCAAACTAATAATGGTATCCCATAATTTCCTTCCTCAGATCTTTTTTCCAGTCTTTGCTTGATCTCAAAGAAATGTCTTTGCACTAGGAAAAAAGGCAAGCTTTTTCTGAGAAGAAGACATCTAAAGAAAACCAATAATAAAATATTATCTTTTACTGTCTAGTACTTTTAGGCACAGTAATGACCACTGGTGGGGTCCAAACCCTTCAGGAAGGGGTTAATCAGCACAGTGTTTTGGGTCCTTGGAATATTTTGGAAGAAAATGACCGTTCATGCAAGAAGGAGACCGGATGGGAGCCAGTTGTTGAATGTTAACAACACATGGCTCACATAGCGTTAA
>NW_009927750.1:16232-34668 GCF_000696875.1 Nestor notabilis | reverse complement strand
TTTCCATTATAAATCCTGAACTCGTCTGGGCTCCAAACTATCGGCTCAAGGATGAGCAATATTTATTTTCAAATATTGTGCAAAATACTTTCAGTCTTTTTGTAATCCCAGGGTGATGACGGGGGAAGGGGAAGGCAAGGCATTCTGGATCCTTTCCTCTTTTGCAGAGCATCCAAACTGTTTTGTTGCTGAAGTTCCAAACCAAAATGGGCTTAATTTTAAGCAAATATTTATTCTTTCTTCAGTCAGGAGGGCTGAGGCAGAAATAAAAGCATCAGTGTTTGACCTCTAGCAAGCAAGTTCAGGCTGTGAAAAAAATGCATGTGGTGAATGAACCAGACTCCAGAGAAAAAGAGAGAGAGAAAGATAGGGGTGTATCTGTAGTGGCCTAGAGCTTAAACTAACAATATTGTTTTGTAGGAGCTCTTAAAGGACACCCTCAGATTGCACTTGGTCTTTATATGGGCACAGGAAATGGCAGCTACTCTTCCAAACCCAGCATCTAATTCTGATGTCGTCTAGATGGACGTAGTTCAGATGAGCCTCAGTTTCTCCAGAGGGACAGTGGAAAAAAGCCAGTGGAATTGGGAAGCTGACAGGCTGAAGAAGAACGTGAAGGAAATTCCTTACTTGTTTTGTTCTCTTTCTGAAGAGCAACCATTAAGAGCAAAAAATTAATTATCCAACAGCACCCAGGTAATATGGCTCCTTGCGAAGCATTTCATAAAATGATTAACTACTTGTAATATAAATGTTAAAGCTGTTATCACTTCTAAAGATTCAGGCTTCTTTGTACTACCCAGTAAGGACAACCACCTTCTGGGGAAGTGGTTGCTGATGCTAACTCAGACTTGGAGATGTGTTACTCATGATATAATCCTGCATCTTAAAATTCCTGACTGTTTTTTAATTTGAACATGCCATTTTATACCACTGTTTCTTGTGGAACACTAGGAGAAAAGCTGGTCCTGCACACCAGGGTGAATACAACTTGAAGCTGTTACCATTTCCAGATTTGCCACAGTTGGTAGTGTTTGCTTGCATAAGGATCAAACCTTCAAACCTCAAGCTTGTTTGAGATCTGGGGGGTGATTCCCATGTTCCTCTGAGTATCCATTGCTTCTGATGACCGTTTTGAGAGTGGGCAAAAGGGAGTATTTATGCTTCCTCTTATGCAGTCTCCCTACTACATAGTACCATATAGCTGTCAATTACTACTATACTAGTACATCTAGGTCCCCAACCTCCAGAGCCAACCAAGGATCCAAGCACCCCAAGCCTTTGTACTAACACTAGGCATGCTGCAGCGAGTAGGAACCTAAATTTTATCCAGACAACAACTAAGCACCTACAGTCTACACAACTGTAACAGAAAGTTGGTCAATACCTCTATTTCTCCAACCAGAAGAATCACCACTAGAGTAATGTGCAATTTCTTTTCAGTTCAGAAGGCTTCTCTTTGGAGTCAAAGTGGGATTACGGCCATTTCTTAAAGAGCCACAAAGAACTGAAGACATTGCCCAGCTCTGTATCCATCTTTCAGGAGAAATGGGATAATCAGAAGGCATTGGGGTCTGGTTCAAGGTTACAAGTCTTCCTCTGGGAGCCTGAACTAGCTCTTCTTACAAGAGGAGGCAGCATCAAGGTTTTACACTTGAGCAAAAATTCTTCACTCTCATTATGCCTTGGACCTACACAAGCAATTCTGCTGTCTAACTCCACTCACCTTTGGAAATTTTCACAGACTTGAAGAGATTTGAATCACACCTACAAAGCTTTCCACTGGAGTTTGATTCAAGTCCATCAGTTCAGGTTTCAGTCTCAGATGAGAGATCTTACCTCAGGCAGTGACCCACACATGGACAACATCAGATCTCACAGCCAACAGCTGTCCTGGGCTAATCACGAGTATCTACTGGCACAACTCCCTTTGCTGATCTGATCTGTTTATAATGCAGTCGTGGTAAAACCAAATGTATTGTCTTTTGGGGAACTACTCAATAGATCCTGCTCTTGATTGCATGATCCATGTGATCACAGAAAGAAATGTAAATTAAGTGTATCAAAAGACAAATGTTATAAATAATAATAATATATTTTAGAGACTGCATTTATAGAGAAAGCCCCCATTATATTAAGAGAGGAAAAAGGTCTCATTTGCACTTGCTCTCTTTTCCACAAAAGTAAACTGCTTAACTTTGTTGTCCTGGCTTGCTTTCACTTACAGGGATTGCTGACATCCCAAGCTCTTTTCCTAACTCCTCTTTTTCCATACAAACACTACTCCTCTCTTCTGCATTAAAAACCACCATGCAATGCTAAGGGCACAGAGTAGAGCTAGTTATTTTTTTCCAAGCTTTCTGTGGCACCACATGTCCTTATTACTCTGTGTGTGCTACAGTAGCACTGAACATAAGATACACCTTTTTTTGTGTGAGAAGTGTGAGCTGGAGAGTCACAGGAGGCAGCTGACACAGGACAGATCTGCAGAAAGGATGAAGCTACTAGAGTTCCACTCCACACTGCAGCTTGGGTTTAACCTCTGATCTCCCTATAGGCTTTTGTTCAGTTGCTCTATACAGTTACCATGCTTCATTGAGGATTTTTAACTTGGATTATGCAGTCAAAGTTTAACAAACCAGCTTTTTCCTCCTTGATCAGAGAAGCAAAATGTATAGAATACTTCAAAATTTCACCTTTTAGGAGGTACTGTAGAACCAGAGATTTAAAAAAATTCTCTGAGTATGGGATATTTATCCTGGCAAAGGAAATATTAGTTTCTCTGGTTTATAGTTTAAAAACTGCTGCCTGTCTTTATGAGGCAGAGAGCTGGTGGCACACAAGTGCCTCGATACCACCCTCTCCTCACATACAGTATTAAAAGGCATTTTTTGGAGGTGCGGTATGTGTGGTGATGCTTTGGTTTTTAAGAGAAAGAGTATTTTGGATGAATGTAGACTTGATTCTTTTCCTTTGAGATACCAATAGCAGAATTCCTGTCCCTTTCTGAATGGTTTCTTGTAATCCCACGGGGAAAGAACATGTGTCCTTAATGGGAAGTTTTTGCCTTACAAAAACTCCTTCCCTAGACCATCTTCTCTTCCAAGCTGAGATACCAGCAGTAAAATTTTGGGGGATATAGAATTCAACACTTGTGATTCTGGCTTCTTGTTTCTCTCCCCTGCAGGAGGTGGGAGAACAGGCTGCAACATCCAGCAATTAAAGAAAAAAAATAAATGTGTGATCAGTCCTAAGATGATCACATACTCTGTGTTACACATGCTACTGCCAGGATCTGCAAATACTTGTGTGATAAAGCTCCACATGGTTTAGAGCAACAAGGACTGAGTTGCTCTCCCACAGCCCCCCTTTTCCCCCCTCTCTATTACTCCTCCATCCCTGCTGTTTTGCAGTCCTCCCAGGTTTCAGGATGAGACACACAGCATTTTATTATTCAGTCAAAACACTTGGGTGACCTTGGAGGTAGAAGTGTCTGGCCAAATGACATCCTAGCATTTGCTCAAGCACACCCTTCCCTATTCCACAGCTCCTGTAGATCCTGTGGATTGCAGTTATGTTTTTAATATTATTTTCTTTTCTCTCTCCCCTCCACCCTAGAGCAATTAAGTTAATGTTTTTTCCCTTTCAGTGCTTGTGTCAATGAACAGTCAAAGAAAGAGTGAGATGCGAACTTGTGTAGAGGAACTGCTGGCAAAACATTTGAATGCTGTGCATCTGTGTGAGAAGAGAAATGTCAGAAGTAGTTAGCAAAAAATGAATAACCCCAATCCAACCCTGTGATTCTTCTCCTGCCAAGTTCTCCAGTACTCTGGCTGATCCAGCAGAGCTTTGACAAGGCTCTCTGTTAAAGCTTTCTTTCTCGTGTTTACCTGCTCTCCAGCTTAATTGGGAAATTTTGAGTTCAATAGGAAACGGTCATTAAAACTTCAGGTTGCACTAGCAACAACAGCCTAGAATCAAAACAAACCTAGGCCCGCCACTACAACAAGGTGTCGTGGCCCCAATCCAGGAGATACTGGGGCAGGGTGGGGGAAATATCAGGAAAATCACTACTCCGAGCTTCCTCTGAGCTGCTCTTGTCCCTGTCTGTTGGACGTGGAGCCGTGCCTCCATACAGTGAGGAGAAGACCTGGTACTAGGGAATGGTGAAAGTAAGCTCCCTTCTAGCTGTGCAACGACTGCTTTCTTGTCTCTCTGCTCAGACCTGATCATCATGTCCACAGACAGTCTCACCATTGTTCAGTCCTATTGCAGGAAACCAAGCAGCTTTTCCAATTAATATCTTGCCTCATCTGTAATATTCATTGGTCCTTTGCTCATCTTCTCCTGTGACCTGAGTTGCCAGTCATTCTCAGCTCACTGGATCCGGTGCCACTTATGGACAGTTCAGACTGCATACAGCTGTCATTTTATTGAGTTTTCTTCCACATCTGACAGGTCAGTTACTGATTTACTAATGCCACCTAGAAGACATGTTTGGAAAGAAAGGAGATACACATATGTATACACTGCAGGTGAACTGACTTGGTCCAAGTCTTTTTCAGATATTTAACAGTACATGCCCTTTTTTTTTTTTATTCCCCAAGAGGTTTGTGCTAACCTACTAAGAAGGCTCTGTTTAACACTCTCTGAAAATGGACACTTTGAAGATGTTTAGTTGGGACAGAACAATGGAAGATGAGTCAAAGCATAACAAGGAGTTCACACATAGAATGAAAAAGTGCTTCTCAATGGTCCAGGAGAAACATACAAAGGTCACAAAATTTCCTCCTACCCTACACTCCCATTTACTCCCCCTTCTTCCCATCATCATATCTAGCCAGAGCAGTAGAGGGATGCAGCAATAGCCAGCAAGCAGGTTTTTACCAACTCCTTATTCAAAATGCTGCTTCTACATTACAAAGCATTTAGGCACTCCAAGCTTACCTTGAGACCTGACTCAGTCTTCCAAGTTACCTCAGCTCCAGGGAATAAATTCAGCTGGTGGGAACTATCCCAGCTTCTAAATTAGGTAGACAGATTGAGTCTTTAATGTGTACCAGAGACACAGGGATGAACTTAACTCCTCACTCACTGGAGATGAGGCAAAGTGTTTGTGAGGTTTGAGCTCAGACTTCAATTCTGAGATGTCTTCTCCCTTATCCTAAGCCATCCTGAGCAAGGCAGAGCAAAGCTGAGAGAAGTCAAGATCTGCTCTAAAGTGAAAGTCTTACTACGCATCACTCTTTTTTATCTGTTTTCTTTGCTCATTTTCCCTCTCCTCTCCCTCCAGGTTGCAAAAACATTTTGCAAGGCACAGACCTGTCTTGTATTTTTGGAACATGCCTAATGAGCTTCAGATCCTACTGCAACCTTAAAAAGCACAGTGGGAGAATATGTTTAGTAGGGGAGAGTTTTCTGAGTTAGCCAGCAAAGGCAGGAGATCCAGTGATTGCAAGGTAAAGTCAGAAGGTAAACTAGAAAATGAGCTGCAAGTTTCTGACTTTCAGCATGAGGATAATTAACTGCTGCAAGAGGCTCACTAAACACTTGGTGAAATCAAGGCAGGGAGTTGTCTTAAAATTTGCATGCTGGTTCAACCACAAAATTACAAGCATAAAAGTGGGGATTACTGAGTGAGGCTTTCTAGCCCATGAGAGGGAATAGAACAATTACAAGATAACTCCCCACCCCCTTCCTGGATATAGAATGGGAAACTTTTCTTTCTTCTTCAACATGTGACTAAAACCCATTAAAAAAATAGGGTGGGCTTCTTTTCTACTCCTTTTCTCATCTTCCAGTTCAATGGTATGCATCACATGTCAAGGGAAGGGAAGGGAGAGGGAAAGGGAAAAGGGAAAAGGGAAGGGGGGGGGGGAAGGAAAAGAAAAGGGAAAGAAAAGAAAAGAAAAGAAAAGAAAAGAAAAGAGAAAAGAAAAGAAAAGGGGAAAGGAAAGGAAAGGAAAGGAAAGGAAAGGAAAGGAAAGGAAAGGAAAGGAAAGGAAAGGAAAGGAAAGGAAAGGAGAGAAGAAAAGAGAAAAGAGAAAAGAAGAGAAGAGAAAAGAAAAGAGAAGGAAAGAAGAGAAAATAGAAAAGATGTATAATTGACAAATAGTCTTGCAATCTCCTTTCACATTAAAATTTCTTTCACACAAATACACAGCAAAGAATTTCCAAAGAATGGAAGTTAAATAGTCATTCTGGTTTCTTCAGCACTCAGATTATATTCCTTATGCCATTCCCCAGGAGCCATGCTTTCTGGAGTTTGCTTTGGAGTTCTTTCTGAAGAGATCAAACTTAAGATCCATTCAGCTATTCCAGCGCCTGCATGCCTGCTCTAATTTTGTGGTTTTGTTCATGTGGAGTTTAATGCAGATTTCCAGGGCTCACAGCCTGTCAGCGTGCATGAGAGTCAGCACAGTCTGACCTAGGGAGAGGAATGACTTTGAGTTGATCAGATCTAGGGTAGGGATTAGGTCAGCTACATAACAAGAATTCAATTCCCCCTAGGTTCTGGGATAGCAATGACTGGTTGTCTTTAGGATTGACTGTTATTACTGTCTAGTTTCTTGCCAGATAATTTGACTGTACCTCCAGATTTCTGTAGGGGATAAATCGAGAGTGTTCACGCTCCTATACTGGGAGTATCAACTAGATTGCACCACAATTAGCTCAAAGGCCTTCCCACAGACAAGAAATGTGGACAGACTGCATATTTGACCTCAGGATCTCTCCTACACCTTAGTATAAACATAATCACGATGTCCTTGAAGATGTCCTTCAAGAGGGCCTTTACACAGATTCCTCAAATCTGAGGCATCTGGTTCGCCTCAAGTTATATGTTACACTGCATATAATGTTATATGCATTCACACTATTGCAAGTACATCATCCTCTAGCCTACATGGCATTTCATAGCAAAACCTTGCACAAGTGCTTTAACTTCTGAGCTGAAGGCCTGAACCAGTCACGTCCAAACTCCAGAGGTTTTAGGCTTCCTTGTAGAGCATCCACTGAACCCAGAGGGGCATGTGACACAAGAACACACACACCATCTATGGACTTGCTAAGAGGCCACAGGCAAATTATTTCAGGGCAGAGACAGGAGGATGCAGACAGCCCACAGGAAACCAGAGGAGACACCTGCCCGCAGCTGTGCCAACCCACAGCTGTGCCAACCCTGTGTCTTGGGAACTGCCATGCGACTAGACAATCTGTCAAGGGACTTAGTCCATTTAACTCCATGTTAACACAACCTGCGTTTTTCAAACAGTTTCGTAGTTATTACAGGTATATAATTTGTAGCTTTGTTTAAAGTGCAGGACATCTGTAAGGAGCACTGAGCTGCTCAGAGAGCAGATTTTTTAAATGCATTACAAAATCAAGGTCTGAGACTGAAAATCAGAGTGAGATTGAAATTAATTCTCTTCAGGTGGGCAGTGGAAGCTATCAGTTTCCCCAGCAAATGGCCATGCAAGTGAACAAACAAACAAAAAAGATATAAAGAAAATGGAAATGGTATGAGAGGTAAACAAACCCATAGGGCTGGATTTATAAAAAGGGGAGTGGGTCTGAAGGTGTGTCTGAAGTGCAGGATCAGCCAAAAATGTGTTTCCCAGAGTAAAAGAAGAGCTAGGAAAAATGGACATCTTTACTATCAGCATGGAGTGGTCCTCAGCAGAACAACAGCAAAGGTGAGGTGTGATAAATACCAAAAGGAGGCAAATATACACAAGCCCTGGAGGGTGCTGTGACTGTACCAGAACAGCAGCTGCAGACACAGTTTGCTGGTGACTGAAAGGAGGTACACGACTGTGTGCATGCCATAGATGCTGAAGTTCTCTTTATGGCTCTATTTCAGAGCTATACATTTGAGATCCTTTTGCAGAGGAAATTGTTACATCTGAATCCACCAAGACACAGATGAGCTAGCAGGAGATAGGAAGTGGACAAAGCCATTCAGTCTAAGAAGGAGTTCACATGGAGTTTACCCCTGTGAGTGCTTGGATTCCTACTTTTTACTGGTAGTTATCCTCCCAATGCCCTGATGAAGTAGGGAAGCATTTGCTGTGTTTTTCCAGACAAACAAAGCACTGAGTAGATTCAGTAATTATCCTGGGGAATTTCCTTTGTCACTATCCACACGTGTTTTCAACGTGATGTTGGCTTCTGGCTGGTCCTTGTTTTACTTTGATCCACCAGACCATCTCCTTCAGCTTGCACTAACCAAGAGCTGGGATCTTTCAGTGGGTAAGTCTGAAAGTTACTGGCGCAGCAAACGTTTTATTACTGGATGTTAGCGGTTCTTTCATGAAATTCTGAGTAAGGGGAAGGAAATTCCAGACCAATTATGTAGCAGAGAAAAGGAGTAAAATTCATCAAAGAAACAAAGCCCTGTAAATTAATCACTCAACTGTTGGTCTTTTTTTTTTTTTTCTCCACTCACATGGACAGGACCTTACATGGCTGGAGGAAAAAAATCCCAATAAAAAGCTTTGGTTTTGCCTACACAGCATAGACTGATTAAAGGCCTTTTGCTGGGTTGTTATCCTTTTATTAACATGAATCTAATAATAATAATATCACCACAAGTATATTTACTTTGCTGATGCCAGGGGGCCTCCAGGCAACTTAATAAAATGCAGCTCAAAGAGTGTTTGATCGTTAATAGGACAATGTGCTGAAATAAAACTGAGAGCAAGGGTGAACTGAAAGCCATGGATCCATCTCCACTGCCTGTAGGTTGATAATGAGCCAGCTAAAATGCCTGTCCTCTTTTAGCAGCAGCTTCAGAGCACTGCGTAAGTTGAACACAATGGATGTGTTAGCTATTGGCATCTGCAAAATAAACAGATTCATATATCCCAGTCTTAGGCTTCTGAAAACAATATGCTAATCTGTCTCTGCTCAGAGCTCTCTGGCTCTGGAATTAATCATGAGGTCAAACCCACAAAAAGGCAGAAAGAAGACCAAATTCAAAGCTGTGGAAGGCATCAGAAAGGCATCCAAGTTTTCAGGTGGGTTTTGGTCAAGCCTAGTTTTCTCCTGCCTTTCCCTCTTACTTGAGCAAAAAGAAAAACCTTTCAGATAGGATGCTTTTGAAGGTAATCTGAGTTCTTTAATGACATGAGAGGTTTAATTTGACATCTGAGCAACCCTGGGCAACCCTGGACAACCTTCTGTTGTTATCACATGTCACAGAGAGTAAATTTCCAGGCTCCATGTCTCCCCTTTTTCAGCCCTCACTCACTGCTGTTGGCACTTCATAACCCTTGAAATATTCCTTCTCAGATAAGGTGGAGGAGCTGCATGCACTGACTTGTCCACCTATGCTTAGTGGCATCTCCCACTGGGTAAATGAAAGAAATGTCTCTATCCTAATGGTTTGAGCAGGATGTGTCATTTTTCACCTATGCACCTTTTCTGCTGTGACCCCTGGCATGTGCTCCCAGTGATCCGCATTGGTAAAACAACCTACTGTGGAAGTCTGCATCCAGAAAGAGCTCATTCAGAAGTAAAGGATGTGGAGGAGGCAGTCTACATTTTCAGAAATAATAGAGAAGTGGGAAAGACATGCTGAAGAAGCAGACACTCATGGAGCTAATGGAGAAAAGTGAAAATGCTCCTGTGGAGATTTGGTTCTGTCTTAACCTCCACCTGCTGTGGACTTTCCCAGCTTGTCCTCCATTTCCCCTTGCCTTTTGGATCCTATCCCTATTCTCTGTGGGAAAGTACTGGCAGCAGACAGCTGCTGGGGATCAGATCCAAGAAGTGGCTCCATGCTTAAAGCCAGATGTGTGGCAACAGAACATGGATGAGGAGGCGGAGAGGAAAGGAGCTGGGAAGGATAACCTTGAGCAGCTGGGAGAGAGGAACAGAGCTGTTTGTCCCATGCCCATGACACAAGCAGCGGAAGGATGAGAATACTCTGAAACTGAGCTCTGAAGAAGAACCTCCATGTGCTGCTTGGCTAGATGTGATGGCTTTCCAGGAGCTGAATGGACACTCAAGTCTCCTACATTATATGTTTGAAAGGATGGGGAAGTGGGAGGTGACATTTATTGACTGACGTTTTTCCAAAGCAGAACAATACAAATCCATAAACATTCCCATGTGCTGCCACAAACAGAGTTGCTAGCTGGATCATGTCCCCGATCCTTTGGCACTGCAGTATGTGGAGCAGGGCAGAGGGACCACATTGCATGGTACACTCTTGACCACACTACAGAAGTGCTATTCAGTGAACCCACTGGCTTGTTCTGGACAGGCTGTGGGGAATGTGCTCAAACCCAAACACATTTACCTCCACACTGATTTTCAGAAGCCATTTTTGCAACGTGTCAAGACAAAAAACACTGTCAAAACATCTCTGTCCATCTAGTCAGCTGTTCAGGGTGATGGAGGCTTAACAGTCTTCACTTGGCACCAGTCTAATTATTTGAGGTTGTTGCCACACACAAAGATCCCACCACCAGATTCAAAATACAATAGAAGAAGGATTTTTTTCAATCAGTGAATTGATTCCTAATTAAATCAGGTATAATTACAAAATGGATGGTGAGTTTTCTGTGATGAAATCCTCCTTGGCTGCAAGAGTCTAAAGCTGCTGGCTCAAAAACCACAAACTGTGCATGGGAACACAGTACATGTAATTAGATTACAGATTAGAAGAGATTTTATCAAAACATTTGTGAGAACCATATAAAAAGCTGAAATTTGGAAAAAGTAAAAATAAATACAATTAAAAATTTAAATCTAAATAGCAATTGTAAAATTATGAAATTTGGATAGTGCACAAATGCACGGTGGGAGATGAACTCTAGATGTAACAAGCATAAGTCACACCATACTGAGTTATACATATATCTGACAAATATGAAGCCAGGATCTATACATGATGTATTTTAAGGTACAGATACATGATGAGAAAGAGCAGAGTTAAGGCTGAACTTTTCCGCCATCCTTCTAAACGACGTTAAGATTAGTGCTACGTAGACAATGGGTTTTTTGCACAGGATGTTTTATTTTAGCATTAATCTCAACCCTCTCCCACCCCTTCACCTCTCTGGATCTCTGGGAATGAGAGTGGTTCTCACAGGAGTGCTTTCCTGTGACCCAATTATCTAAACAAATATAAAAAACATAAAAGGGTCCCCACCTAAGTCATGTCATACTAACTCAAACTATTTTTTATTCTCCCTGAAAGGAGAAGCTAAAAATACACATTGTTTGTTTGTGACCAATGATAAATGGACCATGCCTCCTGCTCTCAGGGGGTAAAAAGCCAAATCACAGATGAACTAAATATCACTACATATATCCCTGTATTCAGCACTCTCAGCAGCAAAACTGCGATTTTTACTTAATAAGAGGTGTCCTTCTCTCTCTCAAACTCTACATGCCCTTACCTATATAGAAGTAAATCCTCTGTGTTGCGAACAAAAGGTGTCGGAAAAGAGGCCAGTTTTTTTTAGGGAAAAGTAGCCTAGGTGTTTATGGTGATTGAGGTCATGACAAGGGATGCTGGTATCAGTGTATTGTACTTCATATCATTCAGTAGATGTACAGAAGGTAGGAAAGGTGTTTTGGTTTGGGTATTTTTTTTTCCTGGCCAGTGAGTTATCTCCCTAACTTTGGTACACATGAAGAGTATCTGAACTCCATTTACGCCTATTTACTCTCTATGGCACCCTTTAGCTCTCGCTCTGATTTGCAGTTGGTATCTCAGAACATTAGAGAACAGAAATGAAGCCACAAAGTCCTCAAGGCAGGGACTTCAGCAGCTCATGTGCCTGTGACACATGAAAGATGGAGTATTGCTGGATCACTGCTGAAAATCTTGAGCTATGATTTGGTTCTGTGTCAGATTTTGTGTATTGCTATTTGCCCTAGGGCCAGTCTGCTATTTATGAGATGAGTTTCGCAGTCAGTTGACAAGGAAGATTATGAGTGTCAGGTATTCAGGACTCTCCTCATCATCTAATCCATTGTTTATTTGTAAAGTGCGATATATCATATTAGTTATTCCATATCTGCTATTCCCTAGTTTTGAAAACTGTGGCCAACCAGCCAGGAAGGATTTGCAACATCCTGTAACTCTGGGTCCAGATTGACAACCTAGCCAGTCCACTGCCAGGCACTGTCAGACATTGACAGGTGATCATGGGTTCAAAATCATGGGTTGAAAATAACATGGACAGGCAGACAGACAGCAATTCAGTTCCTCCCCCCTACCCCAAGTCCCCTTTTCCTCCCAGATCCTAACACTGTCTTTGGACAGAAGATCTTCTGAGGTTAGAGAGGGGGTTTATGGAACTGCTCTGCAGTGATGTACAAATAATGTAAATGTATTTACTCATAATATCATTCATTTCCCTCATTTAAAAAAAACACAAAACAAAACAAAACAAAAAACCACAAAAAATCTCCCCCCCTCACTGTAGAACAATTAGTACTGTAGTTTCCCCTGGAAGCAAGCAACATCCAAACCAAGCCCGTTGTGTAACCACTGACCATGCTGAACAGCATCATCTCCCTCACTCCACCTGCCTTTTTCATCTTCCCTGTGGGAAGACTTTCCCATTAGCCAAAAGGAAGTTTTTTTCTTTCTTTTCGTATGTCAGCATAAGGAATTAAGTGCAGCAGGGAGATTCTGCCATGTTAAAGGTCAGTTGCATAAGTTCTCTTAAATGGCAATTAAATGATTCTATGACAAACAGGATGCACTCTGAGTGCAGACATCAGCTCCGACCCTGGGACCTGGGAAAATCTGGGAAAGAAAAAAATGCTTTGGGAAATAAACGTAACACCCAAAACTGTAAAAGCAGATGAATCAGCAGACAAACTCTATCATTTTCCCTGTGCCAGTAGGGAAATGCAAAACGTAGTAACACTTAAATTTCTTACTCAGGGAAAGAACCTGTCTTAAGATCAGCTGTTCATCCTATGCTGTTAAAAACAACCTGTTGAATTACCCAGTGCCAGCTGTGCAAGTGATCAGGTATTTCAGCAATTTGAGGGGAGAAGAGTCATATTAATGCCACATCTGGTAAAACATACACAGCTCTGTGGTATGAGTCTGGGAAAGGAGTGATGCATGATTATAGAGTGTTATGTGAATGAGAAAAGAAAGAGCAACACTTCCTGGGAGGAAAAGGACAGGAGAAGCTGTCCCAGACCTGCTGCTCCGGGTCAGTAGCTGGACCGAAGCTTCAGAGACAACAGTGTTTAGGCACACATGACAGCACCATGAAGAGAACCAGTCTGAGCCACAGCCTCTTGCAGGATGCATCCATAACCCACCCACCTCATCTAATGATCTTGTATGTGTCTCAGCAGGAGAGTAACTACCCTGGAGGGTTCATCTAATGCTTAACCTTTTTCCCATATAGGTTTTTGCTGGAGCCTGAGATGCTTCAGCTTTGCCAGACAACTCCGGAGAAAGTTAAGGTCTGCATATAGAAAGGGCTACAGTGGGCTGCAGGGTGGAAACAGAAGGTCCAGATGTCCTGTATGTCCCATGTTTTCTGCCTAGGTAAAGCAATGCACAAGGCAAAGCAAAATGGAGTTGGAGGACCCCAAAGAAGGCTTCAGACTAGCATAATCTGATTAACGGCACAAATCTGGACAATGTCAGCAAGCCAAGTGTTTTTCTGACAAACAATGAGATGTTGACCTGCCTTAAAAAGCTAACTAGGCACAATATGATGAGGAAAGGAAGGAAGCAATAAAAGTGCTGTGAATGAGGATGGAAAAAAAATCCATGCTTGCCAGTTAATTCCAGATCTAGAAGATCTGGAGTGGATTTCGGTGAGGAGAAACATGAGTCAAAAGATACTCTCTTGAGAGCTATTTTCCTGAGAAAGTTCATGAGATATATAGGCTTCCTCAGGCAAAGTGACTGACAGCAGAAAGCAGGGAAATGCAATACAGTTTGGTCTAGGATGTGTTTCCTTGAAGGCAATTCTGAGTTTCAGATGAGAACAGGTTAGAAAGGGGGAAAGGGCATAGCAGGTTCAGTTAAGAAAAAGAGGTGAAAAGTAAAACAAAGAGGAAGAGTTCCTTGGTCTTTCGGAGCGATTAAAAAAATAAAATTCCCAAATCTTGAGGACAACTCAACACACTGGGCTAGGAAGTGCCAACAGCTAAGGATGATCTCAGGGATGAGAGGGAGAGTCTGAAATTACAGAGGGAAAGAAGCAGTCCAGGCCTGGACTCTTCCTTCTGTCTCTCCTCTCCAAGTCTTTCCTTGCCAGTGAGAGGTGACTTTGGAAAATATGAAAAATAGGATGGAGAAGCAAAATTCACTTGGCAACATCTAATTTCAGGGGCTAGAAAGGAGAACTGAAGAGGATCCAGAGGCTGAGTTCCTGACCTCAAGAAGAATCCTGAGGGATATTTTAGCTACATTAATTCCAGCAGGCAGTGGGACATCCTGGCAGGAGATGCTGCGGGGAGGAAAAGACTGAAGTGAAGGGAAATGTTCTTGTCTAAACTAGGGCTGATTAATGCCTTAGGAACCATGGGTCAGCTCTCTGATTTCGCAGGGCGCAGTTATTCACCAGTCTGTCCATGGCAACAGGTGAAAAATAGGAAGTAGACAACAGCCTGTAGGATCGTTCAAGGAAAACTCAGACCTGGCATGAATCACCAATTGCAAAGTTTCAAGGAATAACTGGTGTAAAACTCTTCTTTATTCCTTTCTTTCTAGTCTTATTTTTTAGGTCCCAGCTTGAGAACAGAAACAGAAATGCTAGGGGAAAGCTTGTTCTCATGTTTTTCATAAAGATATCACATTCCTAGTTTGCCAGCAAAGCTGGGAGGCTCTGCCTGCAAACCTCAGGGCTGAGCAGAAACAAGCCAGCAGATGATAATGATAATGTACCACCTCAGACGACACTTTGGTCTTGACACCTGGCTCTGCGCTTGAGCCCTTTGACTGACTGGGGCACCCTGGCAGCAGCAAGTGTACAATTGAAGCCCTGTACCCTGGGGATCTCAGTCCCCAGTCAAGATCCTGTAAACCAGGAGTTTGGATTTCATCTGGGATGAAATATGTGAGGCCCCAGCAAGAACAAACACCACATTCACCTTTCTGTAGCACCATTCATCAGAACCTCCCTAGGATAAATGTAAGACACACTTTATTTTGGCTAGGGAGGAACAACATCTATCTGCTCTAGATAGAAGCATAAGAGCTGAAGAAGAAGACCGTATTGTATTGAAACAGAAGAGAGATTTTGAGTCAGAAGAGTGTAAATCAGCAGAGCTGGAATACAGCCAGGACAGTGGCATTTGCACCAGAGCTGCAATCAAATGTACTAGAAAATTTCTAAAGACCAGAGTTGGTCAGGAGCTCAGATTTCTATCTATCAACCCACAGCAACCTTGAATACCAGGCAAGGGTGTTGGCTGACAGTTGATTCAAGGAATAAAAATGCCACCTTTGGTTACACTGCCTTTAGCAACCAAGCAATGCTCTGTTGGTCTCCCACCCAAGCAACCATTCAGTTTTCTTTATGGGCTCTGACAGGATTAGAAGAGCTGAGGATAAGGGTAAAGGTACCTTCTGAATCATGCTGCTGAAGTGACACAGTTCTTGGTCCTAAACTGTGGGGAGAGGTAGTGCTTTTTAACCAGACTGATCAAGCTACCTAGAAAATTAAACAAGTTCCGGTGGTAAGGCTTTATTCAGATCTGAGAGAAATTCTGCAGCCTCCAGACTATCTACAGGTCCAGAATAAGAAATGGAAATCCCTGGTTTAGTTATTTCTCCTCATTTAGTTTTTGAATGTCAAGTGTTATCTTCCAAGCTTTAAAAATTATTATCATAGCCTAAGTTTCACAGTTATGGGATAGGGAGGATTTAGAGCAAGAGACCATTCAGAGACTGCTACAAGATCAGCACTAACAATTTTGTGCATACCTAAACAATCTCTTTGGGTGCATTATCTAATCATCTCTCCTTTTTTAACTGCCCAGCAGTAGTGTCAGGCAGAAAAACTCACTACACAGATGGGAAACTGAGGTAGGGGGCAAATTAAAGCAGTATTTTCCAGGGCTGCCTGAAAAAAAAATGAAAATACTGGTTATTCATTTTGGAGAACAGCTTCTCTTCATCTCAGTGAAGTTAATGCTCTCTTGTAAGATCTCGGCCTGTGAGCTGTTGCAGTTTATCCCAAATCTATAAAATGGTGACAACAGCAGACCAAGAATTATCTCTCTGTAATAGGAGGGAGGGTACTGTATTTACTGTATTTGCTGATATACATCAAGAGAAGAGAATTGCAGGGCGGGAAGAAAGAAAAAGAAGCAGCTTTGTTCTTGCAGCAGTTTGTTCAACAAAGCCCAGACTGTTTCAGTGGTAGTGGATGCTGCATGTTTATTCCTAAAATTTATGGTTTAATTAATTCTGGGGTGAGATAGCGAACATGGTTCAGTGCCAGATCAGGTGAAATATGATCCTAGCATTTCAAGAACTAGAGCAGCTGAGGGAGTTGACTGCATGGCACCTGAAATCCAATAAAAGCCATCACAATGGGAAGGCCTGGTATCTTAAAGGAAGATCTTTGGAGATTTCAAGTATGTTGAGCAGGGTGGCAGGGGGAGGGGAGCAGGCTAGATTCAGACTATCACAGTGCCTGATGAAAACATGCTGGTTTTCCTTGCCTGCAGTTCTGTAACTGACCCCGTGCTTCAGAGAAAACTTCAGGAAAGCACAAACCCCATAAAGAACAAAAGCCACTGCAAAACTGAACTGCAGGCCAAAGAGTTTAAGGAAAATAGAAATAAGAATCTGAAGATCCTTTTTATTTGCTTTCCAGTTTGAGGAGCAGTCATATTGTCATTGTTTGTAACTTTACCTTTTCTATCAGGGAAGGCTGGGAACATGTGTCTGGCTTTTCTTTTTGAAGTATTGTTATATATTTTTAAAGACAAGATCTTCAGTCAGGAATCCCGAGATTTAAGAAACAACATAAGTATTGTAAGAGTGATTCTCATATCCTTTGTGCAAGTAACACTGTATGAATATATTTCATATATGAACATGGCAATATTTTGCATCCACTCCATGGTTCCACAGCTGTGTCGAAGCATCTCATAGTATTTGCTCTGCATCTTCTTCAGAACAAGGAAATTATGTCTTTTACTGTTTATGATTGTGGAACCATGGCACGGGGCACAGCAGATTTGAGCAGTAAAAATAAAGACTGAAGCCCATATTTTCTGCAGTGTATGTTACTATTCTAAATACTGCAAAGCTCCTCCCCAGGGCAGAGCGGGAGGAATTTGCAGTGACCATACTGAAAAGGGATGACATCCCTGAGTCAGACCCCTGGCTTTTGCAGTGTGAATGTCGATGAGGCAAAAGCAGGAATTTAAATCACTTTCCAGAAATTGCCAGCTTTCTAGAGGAAAGTGGGAGGAAATGAAGCATGTGGGATTACCTGTAGCATCTTCCCTTATGCCCGAAGGGAATATATGGGTCACTTCGGCCAGCCCTAGTATTTAATCTCCCTTTCATCCTGCTGCCTTCATTTTTTATGGTAAGTAACCACCCTGGCTTGTCTCTCACACAACCAGGGACTGTAGCCAGGCATCCCAAGTCTGTCCTATAAGGAATGCTGATTTCTGTAGATGCTGTGCTCTGAGATGTTTCAGCTTTAACTGGTAGCCTCAGAGCAGAGATCTAAGAACTTAGCTTCTGGAGAGTCAGTTCTATTATCCACAGGGCTTGTCCCAGCTAATGACTTGCAGTATTTGGCAGAGGGGGAAAAAAGTAAATAAAAAAATATTTCCTTTCCCATCTCCTTGTGGATTTTCCCATAAGATAGTTAAGTTACAGCTTCTGCTGCATCACACATGTACCTTTTCATTTTAGTGTCTGGTCCTGACCTTTGCTCGTGGCATTCAGTCTCCCATGCACACCCTGCTTACTCTTCTTTTGTAATTTATGGCACACACTGTACACCCGTTTCCTTCTGCCCTTAACTCTCCTGCATGTGTCCTTGTTATCTCAGCTGCTTGATAGGTTTGCCATCTTCTAGCTAGCTTTAAAGCCTGTTCTCATAACAGCCCCTCTCTTGGACAATATTCCACTATTTATGAGGAATTCAGCCCAGTGTACAAACTTACATAGCTTGCCATGAATTCCCAGCCTAGCTGACAGCCTTCCCTGTTGAGTGATGGCAAGTGGTATCTGTGCAGTACTCAGGTCTTGCATGGCTTTTGGAGTTTATAGGATTCATCCACTTTTCAAGACTATCAGATTTCATTGTTGACCTTTTCCAAAACGAAAAATTGGCTCTGAACATGACTCTTCCTCATAGTCTGCTCCTCCACTAGAGGCAGGTGACATTTGGCTTTTTTTGGTTAATTTTTCTCCTATTATTTTGTGCTCTAAATGGGAACGTCACATAAAATGCAGGCTCTAGTC